>NW_022738761.1:890710-917301 GCF_011630105.1 Anneissia japonica
TATATATACCGTCATACAACATATACTGTAGTATTACCACAAGATAGTTTTGTGTTTCTTTGAATTATTCACACAATACAATTTCTAAATACAATAATACACTTAATAAATGATGTAAGTATAAACAATCGATTGTCAGTTGATTATTAGACCTACGGTAATAGAATCAAACTTGGTTTGATGTTCAATCATTAATACAGGCCCAAACAATTATAACTTATATCAAAAGTTCAGTATCCCCTGTGTCAAAATGAGATGTATTTCTTAATACATGTTTGTATGTTTGTGTGTGTGGGTGTGTGTGCTGTTAGGCCGTAACACATCTGTTTATGTGCGTTTAGTTGTAGGCCTATTGTTAAATGCTTTCCCAGGCACTAAGTATTTTTCATGGTATTTTTTTATGTATTTATTGTTTCGTTGATGTTGTTGGAACAAATATTTTATCACGTCGTTTTGAATATTCAGATTGATAGTTTATTCTAAAATTGTAAACCGTGATGTCATGGTGACGTAGGTTGTGCTTCTCTAAAGATCGGTACAAAGACAAAGTGCCTGTATGGAACGCCGTTAAAGCAACAATTCAATGATAGCCAGTGAACCGTCGATGATGTAAAAGGTAAATCGCCGATGATGAAATGTAAATCCTCGATGATGAAAAAAGTTAATCGTCGACGATAAGAAGAGATATATTATAAAAAGAAAGTGAAAAAAGAGATATGTTTATAAAAAGATAATGAATCTTCGATTATGAAATGTGAACTGTCGATGATGAAAAAAGTTAATCTTCGATGATAAGAAGTGAATCGTCGATGATGGAAAAAGTGAATCGTGGATAATGAAATTATCAATTATTATATTATAAAAAGAAAGTGAAAAAAGATATATTTATATAAAGAATGCGAATCGTCGATTATTAAATGTGAACTGTCGATGATAAAAAAATTAATCTTCGATGATAAAAAGGGAATCGTCGATGATGAAAAAAGTGAATCGTGGATAATGAAACAAGTGAATCGTCGATGATGAAACAAGTGAATTGTCCATGATGATGAAACAAAATCGTCTATGATGAAACAAGAGAATTGTCGATTGTTGAAACGAGTGAATCGTGGATGATAAAACAAGTGAATTGTCGATGATAAAACAAGTGAATCGTCGATGATGAAACAAGCAGGCCCGTAGGAAGCAAATATTATTGGTCCGGCCAACGGGAAGAAATCCCCACCCCGTCCCTCCCACAGCTTCATCCCAGAGAGCGTTATATACCAGTGGCTCGGCGCTATATGAGGGTCGAAGTTACTCTCGATGAGAATCAAGAGTTTAGCTCCATCATAGATGGTGAGAAAATTGTTTTAAAAATGTACCACCTGATGCCAGGAAATGGCTCTACAAGACTGTGTTCTCTACTATTTTCCTACGAAGAATTTTGTTCCCCAGCTGTTGGCGCTGACACTGGTGTTTCCCCATTTCCGAAATAACGTATTTTTGAAAGAGTATGTCCTGTCATGGAGGAATTAGTTTAGAATTAGTTTTATAAACTAATTCCTCCATGGTCCTATAAACATTATTCTTACCGGTTTTACTTAAGAACAGAGGCGAACATGTTCCAGACTGTGCAAGCACCCATTGTTTGACAACCTACAGAATTCGTAAGGGGATTTTCATAGTGGACCCAGCTTAAGTTTTGAAATATAACACCCTAGACAGTGGCATATCTAGTTTAGGCCTATTTTAATTCATGTGAATTATATAAATGTATAAGTCTATTGCGAAAATGATAAATTGATCAAAATTTAATTTCTAATCCGTACCAAAAATATGAATTGAGTTTCTTATTTCCCCATGAATAAATAAAGTGCAAGGAACACGAATACATAATACAAAGAATAACAGAGAGTGTCTATATTTACACAACATGCAGGGTATTGTGAAATATTAACAATATGCAATTAAATTTTGCGAATACACAGGATGCAATATTCGATGCATTATATTTGGAAATAGGCCTACAGATTAACGAATACCGTAGAGTTTCCAATAACTTAGTGATAGTACAATTTTAATTTCACATACTTGCCAAATTCAGTCTGAAGCAATGAATTATTGTCACACATGAATTGCGCTTTGTACATTCACTTGAATTATTAAAAGTTGTTTTAATTAAATGCTCCGTTTGCTTCTGCTAGGCCTTATTTCGATTACACTTTAGTTTTAGTCAATTATGGTAGACAGCCCAGGTGCTGTAGGTAAACCTCCATGGACGGATCTACCAGGTGATAAAGACATAGGCCTACCTAATAGAGCACTAAGATTCAATGACGATCCAGCTACCTCTGTTCAAACGCAATGCAAGGGCAGATACAGGATTTTAAGTTGGTGAAAGTGTGTTTAAAAATTGACTCCTCCGTCGAGCGCTTCAAAGAATGAATGTCCATCACTTTGGGGTTTAAAATTTAATTGCAAGTAATCATGGCCTTGAGGTCAGGGGTTCGGAACTCTCGCTGTGCAAGTCGCTTGTGTCCTTGGGCAAGGCACTTTATCTACGTTTGTCTCTCTCTACCCAGGAGTATAAATGGGTACCCGGTGGTTTACTACTGGGGAGGAAAAAAAGCGGCACGGAAAAGAACTGGCCACCCTACCACACAATACCGAGGCTTAGTACAATGGGATCACAGTTCATTCCCCTACGTTCAGTAATGAATATGGGACTACCTTTACCTTTAATCAGGGCCGCCTTGACCCGTATACCTTGGTGTGGTGATGACAATATTGGCCGAATCAAGCCCCAACATTTTTAGGGGTTTACGTTTATTTATCTTATTTGTTTCTTTTTTCCAAACCAACAGCAAACACAAAGTTCGCCACTTACAGGAGGGAACACATAAAACCTCAGCGAACAATACAAGTAATATATTCTAATTAAACCAAAGTACTTATAATATTACGAAACAAAAAATTTATATGTATTTTCTACTTATTAGTAGACTCTAAAAATTATTAAATAAGAAACCACTAAATTATAATATTTTTTGGGGACTTCGGCCCCTGGAACACTTTCGATAGAGCGACGCCCGACCACGCCGACTCTCTATCTTCGGGGACATCGCCTTCTCCACTTCTCGACGTCGGAGACCTTGAACCCCCGTCGGGCAAATCATGGCGCTACCACTGCCAGTGGTCTCGGATTGGAGGGGGGAAAACTGTATTTCAAAATGTATTCAATGAAACTGTGTGGTACATTTTCATTTAAAAAGGCATGTTAGGGGTCTGCGCAAAGTAATGCAAGTTTTTGAAATTCTCATGAAGCATAATTATTCTTTAGACACGACTTAAGTTATTTACTTGTTTGGTATTCAATTAAATATCCTTTCCGTGTGTGGGTCTGTGGTTGTGTGTGCTGAGTCATGGTTAGATCATGATCAGACCTTGTTACTTGCTAAAAAAAATTGCCACCCTTTAAGAACCTATGCATCTTTTAGAATCATCGACGATTGTTTCATCAACGACGATTTAACGACGAGGGGGTTAAGCCACGTCGGAGGCCAAATCACCCATATTCGGCAACGATATATATATATATATATATATATATCAACTACATCGTCTGAATAATATGATCTTTGTCGCTACGCGCTGCGTTATCCATCCATCTCACTTTTCTTTGACAAGGCGACATTCAAAATTAGCAGAATAGCGTTAAAGTGAGAAGAAACAAAAGTCACCGAGCGTCTCTTACATACACGGAGGTATTGATATACCACTATATTGACGCTATATAGGAACGCATGAATGCGAGTCAACTCGGCCCCAAGCAGTCAACCCAAGAAGTAGGAAAAGTTATGATTATGGCACTTCTAGATGACCGAAAATGGTACTCAGACTTAAACTTGGATATAATTTTCTTTTTCTCTCAAATTTTGACAAATTTAGGGGCCCGGGCAGACTGACCCTTCCATTGATTCCGCCCCTAAGTGATGAGGAATGACACGTTGAATGTGGAGATGTAACTTGGCGGTTAAGATGCGTGCCTTCTCAATCCAACCCTAGAATTCTCGGTTCAATTCCTGTGACGCAGTAAAATTTTTCCCTCACGACTTAAAACATCGTCACTTTCAAAAGCCTGGTACTTTCTGCGTCGTACGAGCGTCAGCCGACGAATTCAACTCTGCTCAATGTGAACGTTAGGCTAGACGATGCGATGCTGTCTGTGGCAGCCTAAACAGATCGCCATTAAAAACGACCCGTTACGTGCGCGTCGCAGTGAGTGCCCGACTTAAGCCTCGACCTTATGAAAAGGTTTTAAAAAAGGCCTATTTATAGGTCTATTGTTTTATTTCGCCCTAGTTAAGAGCGCCTCTAAAAATCAATTGACCTTTTACTATAAAGTGCTTTGAGTCAACGTATGGTTTTTTTTAATGGATTTTACGGTAGCTTTAACCTTGGCACCCAAATAGGAAAATGTTTATTTTCTATTATCTGGCTCAGTGAAGCTTGCATATTCCAAGAATTTGTGTTTCTTATTATGATCTAGTTATTGTGCCTGGTTCTTCAAAATCCAGCACCGAAAAGGTTTATGTTACGAAAGGACAATAAGTTGGTATTGTAAACAGCAAGGTTATTCATGTCAACATATGTTTTGATGAATGTAGGCATAGTACTTTAACATCCAAATACATTCAATTGTTATAACAATCGTGAAAAAGTTTCTGATGAGGACTTCATGCTGCTACGCAGTGCTGTTGCGCACGTTAAATCGTACAGTAGGCTTGACAGTGTTTGTTTATCCTTCATAACTTTTCAGAGATAGACCTTCATGACATGCTATAGTATATAGGATGGATTTAATTACATTTCTTTCATTGAAATTTTCGTTTAAGGTTTAAAAAATGCATTATTGTATGAACTTCCCTCTGTATGTCATGTAATATAATAATAGTATACGAAAAATTGTTTATTTTGGTATACTTGCATTTATACTATAAACATTTATTACAATCCAAGAAAATGATTGCTAGTTTGATATCTATCTATTAATATGTATTTGCTTATGAACGTCAGCGACAGTAAATATTTACCCTATCATGTTGTGGGCAATTATATATGCAAAGGACCAGCATGTCTGACGTTCATGTGAAAATCGACAGAAACGACATTTACAGACAAGTGTCTATAGTACCTTAATATATTTCTTTTTTTTTCACATGCAGGATACTGTCCGCCACCAAATGATATCCGTTAGTACTATCTTATTACTGTAATAGCATTGCTTTATGATATAATAACCGGGACTTATCTCTATAATTAGTTGAAACGGAATGCTAGGGCACTGTTCTCTGCTTACAACCATTCAAGATGCGTTATCTTACAGGCTATGACCCTCGAAATAATTATGTAAAAGGTCAACTTACTGATTTACCTATGTTTGAAGTTCATGGCACGCCCTCCTCCCCATAACAGCAAATTAGTTCCACCAAAGATCTTATAAACACAAGATAGCGTTCTCCGCGATTTACGCGTGCAAGTTCTGTAATAAGGCATGAAAGGCGCCCTCTTGCTAAATTGGAAACTTTTGACCTTTGACCGCTATGACCATACCGTAAGTCTGTGAACAGCAGAACAGGAACCATCTCAAATCCATGGCAACAGATAGGACGCCCTCTTCCAAAACTGATTACTTTTTTTCTTTGGTATAATAGCGCATGAATGACGCCCTCTTGCTAAATTGGAAACTTTTGAACCTTGACCGACGCTTCTATTTGTTACGCTTAAATCGCGGAGAACGCTATCTTGTGTTTATAAGATCTTTGGTTCCACTAAGTTAGTTAAATGACCATTAAGTGTTCATTGGAATTTAAATTTGATTTCGCTTTCTCATTTTTTGCATCCCCCAGTTCCGCATTCTCAATTTTTGTACACCCTCCCGAGGATGAAACCATATGGCTACGCCCCTGAATTATGAATGATTTTTTCCCAAACATGTGAGAGATTCTATAATTTCGAACCGCTTGCACCATATACCAGTAGTACACAAAAACAAATTCTTGTTTTCCACTAGGCCTAACCTACCACTAATTTTAAAGGGCTTTTATTTTCAAATGCTATTTTTCCAGAATAGGTATAAATTGTGTTTTGATTCGGGACCAATTAGGCTGGGAAATTTTTTTTTTACAAAATTACAATGTCATACATAACTGGGATAATGAATGCCTATATTTGGTTAGATTAAAAGTTAAAAAGAAATGTACCGATGACTTTGAATGAGTGGGCATCATTTTGTGATATTTCTGATGACACACACACACAGGCAACAATGTGCTTCTGCTGGTATGTATACAGTATTCCCCTTTATATAAATAGACGAGTCTAAATACGTCACAAGTACGTCATTCTTGTTGACAAAGTATCTTAACATAAATCGAGAAGTGTAGTCTATACTTCACCTGATGATAGTGCTACATACATCGCATAACAACATAGAAAGGTAGGATAAAAATCTAAACGTTTCGGATAAAATATAAAATGACACACGGTTCCCAGTTAAAACCAGCGAAAAACATGATCGAAACTCTACGCAGCTCACCTCAGATAATTAGACGCAAGCTATTTCCTGAAGTCGCAAACCCCATTCAGAGTGGTTCAAGAGCCGTGTTCGATTTATTCTACTTGGGTCGTGAAGAAATCACAACATTACAACTATCCCATGCAATCAATGCAGTACGAGGAACAACAATGGAACGGAAGAAAAGGAGAAGTTTAAAATCGAAAAAGTGCAAATTACGAATTAACGATTCGATGATTGCTATTAGCACTGGTCCGGGCAACTGTGAAAATGAAATAATAGAACTACATAAGATTGCGTATTGTGCGTTGGACCAACGCTTTCCCTCCGTAGTTTTAATAATCGCACGCCAATCAACGACAGATAAATTATTTGTGCACATGCTACTATGTGGAAAAACCGAAGAGGCAGCGAATGTTGTAAGGACAATGGAATTAACATTCCAAGCCGCGTGGGAGAAACATGTTCAATTGGAAACTAACGACAATGAAAACAATAAAACGGTAAGAAAGTAATATTTGTATTACTATAAACGACTCATTATATTGGGCGGCTAGTAGTTAACGGGACATTTTGGCCTCAAAACGAGAGAAGATAGGCCCCTATACGGTATATTTAACACTACGGCCACTAATCCCTATTTAGTTAACACCCCTAGGGAACATTTGTTGTTCCTAAACGTGGGTTCGTCTGTACTATGAACAAGTATGTAGACCACAAAGTCACACACTTGGCGGTGTATGACTACACTTGGCGGGGGTGTGATTTCTTTTTGGAAATCCTTTGTAACTTTCATAATAAGTGGCATATTTTCACACGCTTCCGATTATTGTTTCCGGTCATTGACCGAAATCCGTGCCGAAGCGACACGGTATATCGCTATCATACACGATTTCTGTATGGGCCTAGATTAAATCGAAGTGGTTAGAGAATTATTCATATAATACCATATTCACAATTTATCCAAGGCTATTCTTTTGTCGCTAATTTTTAGTCACATGTTTTTCTCTGTGAGCTTAGCAAATCACTCTGCCATGAAAATAAATATATTTCAAAGTGGGTGTGTGACTCATTGAAGTTTCTCTGGTTAAAAAAAAGCCTAGGCCCTATAACAATCAATTTAAAGGGGTGCACCTTATATACAAGTGCTTGAGGTCTCTTATGTTACTACATCTGAATGGATCTAACCACATTTACAACTTAAACAATATTGTGACATGATAACTCATAGGCCTACACGTGATTATTAATTTTCGTTTTTTTGTCTTATGTTTCAATTATTTTGTTACAGATTTGCTTCTTAATTTTCATTTCTTTGTAATACCTGACAAACAAACAAGACTACAAAATGTTTAAACCAATGTTTTACCTAACGACCGCCTTCAGGCATACCTTGACAGAAGACATAATCGTGGATGAACTATTATATTATTATATGATTTACTCATAAAAAGATATCCCTGCGCCATACATCCATCAGTATAATCAATATATTGTTAAGGGATCATTTTGGGCAAGTTTTCTAAATTCTAATTCGATTCATAAATCGTAATTTACAGCTTTATGTTGTACTGTATATTTTCAAAAAAGATTTGAATAAATGTTAGTCTGAATCAGAAAAACGTGATAAAAATCAACGAATGCATTTTTTTCTACTTTGTTTTTCAGAACACGAATGAAACAATGACAAGGAGAAAACATCTTATTACTCTGGCTGCCATCGGTAATAACTCAGTGCTCAAGTCTTCTGTTGTATGACGCGCGCAGTTCAGAACTGACCAATCGAATTATCAATTAATGGATGATGTCATAAGGTGCAGCTAAATGATTTGCTAATCATTTAAACATTACGTAGATGGTACGAACGTGATCAGATGGTGAGGGAGGCAATAACACACAGAAATTCGTATTCCATCTTACTTGTGTTTAACACTCTTGGCAAACGTTCCTGGCATATTATATATACATAGGCCCTAATGGTCAAACAATAATTGAACAGCCTACTGTACACACAAAATGAACAATAAGTTGCGTGCCTCCGGTTTCCATCGTGTAGGCCTGTAAATATATATTAGGTCTAGGTCAAAAAGCTAATAGCATAATTAATCGAAGCATAACAGCATGTTGTTTTAATACATGCCGAAACGATCGATACGATTCAAGTGCTTGTGCTCTTGATGAGTAAATTATGTAAAACCTTGAAACTTTTTTTTTCTCTGTTCAGATATAAAATGTCGGCAATCGCAGTGATAGGCCATTGTCCGAGCGCGATTGTTACTGGTGGGTATCGAACCACGGTGACTTTGGGTGCATGCTTCCGGCCACCTTATATAGTAGGCCTATAAATGTAATTTTTGTGCGGTATTTTATTGACATGCTAATATAATAGGGGCATGATGAAATGTTGTCCACATTGCAGCTTTTATTACCAAAATGATTCCGAAACTGTAAACACTCATTCCATGATTATGAATGGGCACACCCCCTCTTTATAAGCCCCTAGTTTTAGGTGCTGTTTCATACCTACTTGTAGGCCTACAGTATACTGTTGCAGTTTAGGAGATTCGCATGTTTATAATTAGTGTATATTTGTAAATATTTAAATTATAAGCCAACTAATGATAACCTGCATTGATATTTATTTTTAATTTTTTTTTTTACAAATTTATGTCTCGAACAGGGATGTTATGCAAAAGGTAATTGAAAAAAAATATGAAATGAATTACCGTATTATGTGCTAAAATATCAGTATTATTCGACTCTGTATTGAAAGTTTGAATAAAGTTGTCTGTAATCGTTCTTGTGTTTCAGATTGCGTCGTTAAGTCAAGGGAAGGGGAACAATGATGATGAATATGATGATGGTATAATAATAATAATAATAATAATAATAATAATAATAATAATAATAATAATAATAATAATAATAATGTAATACTACTAATAATAATAATATAAACAATGATGATGTTAATATAAATATTAACAATGACAATCATACAGAATAAATAACAGTAACAATGTAAAATATAATGTAAATATAGAACACATTAGGTTTTTTTGTACAAAACGCTATATGCTGAAGCCGTTACAGACTAATGCTCATAATGAGAAGACAGTTTAATACTGGATTTAAAGACATGACTATTTCCAAATACCAATATAGTTATATTAGTGGATTGATAATACTGTATCATCATCAGTTTAGAAATAATTACAGTTTACGATCTATCCATAATTGGTACGTTATTCTCTGGCATCACTGCCATCTATCTACTTTCAAATTGTTTAGACATTACAGTGATTTCTATCCAGAATTGGTATACGTTCTTCTCTCTGCAATTACTGTCATCTATCTATTTTCAAATCGCCGATATGAAAATTATATTAGTAGAATGATAATAACTGTATAATCACCGGTTTATTTATTTATTTATTTATACATTCTTCTCTCCTGCTGTTATGCCACTCTTACTACAGGAACAGGATTCAAGATAAACTCAGGGCAGATATGATTGTATATCTGAACTAGTAGGCCTATATTATCCCCATGTTCATGTCGCTGATAGGATCATAGGTTAAAACAATTTACTGATTGTTTGTCTCTGGTTTCTTCTCTGATTAGGCCGTCTATGGCTTATCCCCGCTGTTTTTTATTTAAGCGCTACCGGTACTTAATTTAATTTGTTATTGTTTTTTTGTTGTTGTTGTTGTTGTTGTTGTTTTTTTTTGTTTTTTTTGGTGATTCAAAACGGCGTAACAGCATAATATATAACATAATAAGTAGTATCTACTACAGGCTTAAGAACTGAATTTGTTGTACGTGTCACTTATATTTTTTCCACAAATCCAAGGATAAAGTGACGTATAGTATTTGCTGAGTAGGATTAGTTTTTATTAAATTGAAGAAGATGTTCCATAACTCATGATCTATTACAAGACGGCTTAGATCAAGGGATTAATTTAAGTGACGGACGAGTGAATCATCTTATTTGCAAATAATTCCTCTATGTTTATAATTAGAATGTATTTGGCTTTTTTACGGAACATCTTTGAAGAGATGTTAAGTTAATAATCAGTTTCAGAACGGTAGATTCGCCGTAAATGTTTCGCCGACCGTGGTGACGACATTTAGAAACCATGACTTCTCGAAACTGAATTATTTAGACGGGAACCACACATTATGACGTTTTCGAAACCTGTATTTTTCGAAAACCCGGCATTAAACTTTACCAAACCAGAAAATTTCGCTGTAGTTTAGCAATTTCGCTCGGTATTAGCCTATTTATAGTATTTGACATGCAGACATGTAAGCAGTGCCGTATCCAAGATCCGAAAAATGCCGGAGGGGTTGAATCGGAAATCCATCAGCGATAGGCCTACTGGTTAAAGACCCGCGGATAATCATTAAAACTTAAGAGAATTTCAATACTGTTTAAGATTTCTGATGATAGATCTTTAAAAGGCTTACTGTTTTCCAATAACAAAACACGTATAATATTCAATCTCAAAACTATTTTTTTTGTCAGTACCCCTTAAGACGGGTCAGTGAGTTAAAAATCAACAAACAGTAACAATTCCCTTGTAACTTTATGGTTAAAAGATGTAGGTATACTAAAAAAAAAAAAAAAAAAAAAAAAAAAAAAAAAAAAAAAAAAAAAAAAAAAAAAAAAAGAAAGAAGAAGGTCATGGCTTCAATTCGTGGTTTTACGTTATTATCAAATAGATCAGCAATAAACCATTGGAATAATAATTATCATTAAAATAATGCTTTAATGGCTAAACGTGATGTATTATGTGATGTTAGCTCATAACACATAATACATAAAATTTAAAACAAAAAGTCATACTGTAAATTGTAATTAATCCTGTGTAATTAAGTAAACGGTACACATTGGTAATTAGACTATAATCAGTCTGAGACCATGGAGAAATAGTTATTCCTCCATGGCCTGACAGTCTGTAATTGAGGTTTGGTGCCCTCTACGATCTTATTTTTTTGTGTTTGCAGTGCAGTACTGTGTTGTTGTGGTATTGACGTAAAAAGTGCACTAAGCAGAAGAGTTTATTGGATCGGCGGTTCTATCGGAATTCAATGATAATAGTTTATCAGCAATTTATCAGTGACCCCTAAAACCTGGCGGCCGAAGAGATTATTAGTAAGAGTTACCTAGCGTGTACTAAAGAGGGTGAGGTTGTCGATGAAAAACCACCTTTTATCGCGTTTCCAGAACACATAGCAGAGACGTTTGCCTCTTCAGGTGACAGCACTTCTGCAGATGAGAGTCGCCGAAGTACTCCTAAAAAAATAGGATCAGCATCAAGTCCAGGCTGTGTCAAAGTAGGTTTTTCGAATAAAGTTAGCCCAAGCCCCGAGTCATTTGACATGTCAAGGAATGGTGGGTTCGAGGAGGTCGAGGGCGTTCAACTGCGGGACATAAGGAGGAGGGATTCGATTGACAGTGACGAAATGACAGATCGGAAAGGGGTTCCACGGAAACAAGCGCGCCCAAACAGCTCTAGTGGTGGACGAGATTACGAAGCGGTTCCTTCGAATGGTGGTGGGCCATACGACCCAGCCGCATCACTCAAGAGATGGGAAAGTGCTGAAGATGTCGGAATCACTATTCATCAGGTACAGTTCTTTTTAATATTTTAATAAGCTTCAAAACACACTGTTCATTGTTATGTTCTAATTCATTGTTACCGGTGAACTTCTAAATCTAGGCCCTATGTGTGACAGTTGTTACAGATACAGAAATGGTGACGGGGTACATCCTACATGCCCTCCACTTCCTCGCAGCAGCAAAAAAATAATCTCTAAGCAAAGCTAAAATTTCTAAGTGATGGCGAAAACTATGTGTGTGTTTCTACTCTGAAAAAAGAAATAGAAATTGACAAACTGTGCTACAATTCAAGAACTCACTGGCAGATTCAATGTGAGACTAGTCACCAACACATCCCCCCTCCCCTAAAAAAAATGGTGTAAAAAGCAAAATATTAATGTAATTTAGGTCTAAGAATGCCATTTTCAGCCATCTAGAGGTGCCATATAATAAGCATACATTTTTTTTACCTTAACCCAACCATGGTGGGGGCTATGGTGGTCTGTGAATGTGATCCTTCCTATGGGCCCCTCTATTTCAAATTCCTGGACCTTCCACTGAACTAAATTCCTAGAAAAAGTTGTAGGCCTACTAAGCTAGTAGAAACACAACATAAATGAGCTTTCAGTGGCTATTTCTGGACCACAAATAGTGGAAAATACACCCTCCCCCCCACCATCCCATACATAGGTCATATGTTTTTGATCAATGTTTTGCGCTCCCCTCAAACGACAGCATCCATCAATCTGATTCTGGATAATCAAAAAACATTTATCTACACAATTTAATAATCTGTATTATTTTCATATAAAATCTAAATATTAAACACAGTAAAAGAAATATATTATAGAACCAAATGTTAAGAAAAAAATTAACTTTAATGGTCCTACTAGTACTATAGTAAATGCTTGTCTTTCACAACACAGATAGTAGCTCTGAAAAGAACAGGTGTAAAGAATTATTTTGTCTTCATTAGTGTTCCCATACATACAATAGGTTTTGGATTGATGTTTTGCGCTCCCCTCATCCGACAACAGCATCTGTCAATCTGTATATCCTGTAATTATTTTCATAAAAAATCTAAATATAAAAAACAGTAATCAAGAGAAATAAATTATAAACCCAAATACCAAGGTACTGTAAAATTGACTTTAATGGTCCTAATATAGTAAATTTTTGTGGTTCACAACATAGATATCTCTAAAAAGAACTGGTGTGAATTATTTTGTCTTCATTACGGTACTTGAAAGCCAGGCTGTGGAGGGAAAAATTGTTAATACCTGTATGTTGTACAACTGATTTTTCTATCGCACAAAAATGGTGTTTGATAGCAAACTTGGGGAATGGTGATGAGATACAAATTTTTTAATAATAAAAAACTGGGGGGGTTAGTTATGCCCCTTTTTTCCCCCTGGTTTTTAAATGTTCAAAAACCTGTGTCTCAATAACCGCTTCAAGTTTTTTAATTAATTTGCAGGATGAAGTTCATTTTTAATTAATTACCTAGAAATACAATGGAAGTGACAAATCATTTATGGCACGTGATTCATTAAAGTTCACTGAAGTACAGTATGCCCAGCGAATTTGAACCACACCCATTTAGAGTGTACAGTAATATTTTCCATCAGTAATCTCGTGGTAGTCTATTTGTATTAGTGGTGTCCTCTGTTGTTGTTGCCGTGGGCGAGCAACACACTTGTGTACTTGCAGTCTAAATGACACAAGTGTATTTGATATGTTCGGTGGACCATGAAATGCATGGTTGAGTAACACTGGGTGTATAGTAATCTAACACTCTTTCGCCATCTATTCAATAACTGTATATCCATATTACAGTACTAGATGCTATGCCGGCACATGGTATAACCTGAATACCATAATTATGTTCTTAACTGTAAACATAGTTTAGTACTGACCTATATTTAAAATAATTAAAAAAAAAAAAAATCCCACCAAAATACCAGATTTTAAATAATCTGAATCAAGATCCAGAAATTAATATTTATTTGCATTGCATCAAACTATCGCATCAAACTGTAATACTCTACATATACTGTTTGAAAAACAGTATAATAAACAGATTGAAAATTATAGTGAAATGCACTTGATAGCTTGACAATTTATCTATCTGTCCTAAAGACAAATTTAATTATGATAACTAATGTTTTACATAAAGATTAAAGACATTGCCTACTTATGAGTTAAAATACATGCAATTATAATATAATATTTCAATTTCTTACTTAAGTTATTACTCTCTAACTTTTAATTGGAAATTAGAAGGTTATATAATGTAAAATATTGTATTTGCCAAATAGACAGACATAACAGTAAGTACTTTTAAATTAATACATTTAAAATTAATTTAATCATTTAATTTTCCAAGAAACAGTGGTAAATTATTCTTAAATAGGCATTTTGATAATTTTTATAATGTTATTATTATTAAATATTGATTTGATAATTTTTTTGCAGGCTGCACGAGATGGTGATGTTGGCGTTATGGAGAGATTGCTCCAGCAGCTTTCGACCAATAAGAAAAGGAAGATAAATGCACTTGATGAAAATAACCAAACAGCGCTTCACTATGCAGCTCGTTATAATCACTTACCCATCGTTACACTTCTCGTGTCTAATGGTGCCAGTAAGGAACGCCTTGACTTGTCTTAACATTACACTGCATTTTGTTTGTCTATCAAATATTGTATAGTTTAGTTATATAGTACAGGTACTGTAATATGTTTTAATAGTTGGTAAACTTATACTGAATTACATTCAGGGCCACTGGCCAGGGCTTGGCTTCTAATAAATTTGTTGTATTTATCTCAAAAATTCATTTATTATGTACATAAAACCTCAACATGGCAGACCAGTATACGCTATGGTAATTCTAATCAATCAATCAATTTAATTCATCTCCCATAGAAAAAAATATTCAAATTTACAATAAAACAGATTCAATAAAATATAATGTAATACGGTACATACAAAAAATATCATAACAAATTAATTAAATACAGGGTTAAAATTATATAATCCATTCAAAAAGGTTGCAACAAAGCAACAAATTATGAAAAATGTTAAAATCATTAACTAAAATATGGAAAACTTAACACTGTCATACAAATAAACTAAATTATTATTATTATTTTATGTTTATCAAGATGTGAATTTGATGTACTGTAATTCTATGTGTGTTACCAAAGAAAAAGCAATTTTTTAATTATAAAATAAGATTCTTTTTTATTTCTAAATTATAGTTAAGTTTATAAATTGACATGATTCAGGGCTTATAATCCACATTCAGGACTATACAACCTGCATTCGTATAGCAAAGCTTTCCCATTGAAATTTTCCGAAACCACTGAAGACCCTTGACCTTCTAATATGTAAGAAAGAGGATGTTCTAGTTAATTGCTTTTCCTTTATTATTTCTATGATACAGTTTTGTCCTTCACATTGACACTTCAGTCAAAGACATGAGTATTACTGTATACTACAGTGCTTTGTATGACCGTTTAATTAGTGTACAGGTACTCTGCGGTATAACATATAATTCTAGTTAGAATAACACAATGTGACTATAATTATATATTTATTTGACTTAATATTATTAAGTTGCTTATATTATGATTCCTGTTATGTTTGGAAAAGAACGTATCCTACTTACAACTGGTTTTTATTTGCCACTTTTGCAACTGTTAGACAGTGTAATTATTTTGTAGTTTATCATCTCTGCCCATATGCTGAAAAGAATATAAATGCCTATAAAATAACTCTTTGTCCATATACAACCATGACCAAACACAAGGATATTATAAAACCAATATACATCATAAATATAGCATATAAAAGGATTTAAGCCTACAGTACATAATGTAAGTGATTTGATTATGGCGTGTATTTCAATACTTGGAGTATGTATTATACTTTCTTATCTGAGATTAATCAGTGGACCTTTCGGTTTTTGATTTGATTATGATCTTCGGATTATTGATGAGACACTAACTAAATGCAGATTAGAAACTAGAAGAAAATTAATTTTTATATGCATTGAAAAACCTTGATATTTATCTAGAACTTAATTAAAGACATTGACTAATTAACTTGTGTGTGCTAATTTAGGATACATACAGTAAATCAATGTCCTAATTAACAGATGTCAATCAAATTTGTGTTGATTAAATGCATAAAATAACGGCAGTGCAGGATTTTGAAACAGAGGCATAGGAAAGCAGGCATGCAGTTAATTGTATTTCAATCAGATTCTGAAGAACAGGTCAAAAGGTTTCCCTGACCACTATGGATTGAAATTCAAAATTGGTTTCATTCCTCTTATTTACAATTACTGTACTGTACACATATTGCTTGTGTCCTTGAGCAAGGCACTTTATCTGCATTGCTTCTCTCTACCCACAAGTGTAAATGGGTATCTGATCACATCATGGAGGTATAAAATTATACCTCCATGATCACATTACCTGCCCCCGCACTGATTAAGCAGCAACATTAAGCATGTAGACCCAATGGCCAGGGAAATGAAGCACTTTGTACTACAAAGAACGGGTGCTATATAAATAATAATAATAATAATAATAACAATAATAGTAGTAGTAATAGATTCTTATTTATAATTATGATCTGTTTTTCTGTTTTTGGTTGACATTGCCATTTCGCACATGAAAAAAAAAGGAATATAAAGATATAGCATGAATAATAGAACTAGGATGCATCCATCCAAGGTGCTATAGAAACACCCAACTTTAATAAAACTTACATTGTATTGTCCCTTCATATACAATATCTCTTCTTAATAACTAACTGAATGAATGGAAATTCTGGTTATACAGCCTGCATGCAAATTGCATTATTATACACTTTATTCAAAAGCATTCTTATCAAGGCTACCAGCTTAAAGCAGTGTCAATAAAATAAGATGACGAAAGCAGAAAGCACTGTAATATTAGTCAATAATAATATTTAGTTTGATAATGGTGTAGATGAATATATTGGATGACATTTCTTAATATATTTTTTTATTACTATTTGATCCATAATATACTATAATATTCATAATGTGATGGCTTTTATATTTTTCATCAATTAGCTAAAATGTTTAAATTGTGTAATGTAATCATACAATTACATAAATTATGCATTTTTTACGATGATATTTCTGCTCAACCTTTTAGACCTTCATAAGCCAGGAGATGATGATTTGACAGCGTTACACTTCGCTGCTCGTTACAAACGAACTCGTGTCTCTGAAGCACGTTCAGATGGTGAATTGTCAAATGACGTAAGTAATATTGTAGCCTGCTGGAATTCAACTTTATAATTCAGACTACAACTTAGATGATTCGTCTAAGGCCAGATAAAAAAAATTACTAGTTTCTCGTCCCCTCGTGCGTCCATTTTCTGTGCCTCACCAAATTTGTGTCCTCTCTCTGTGGATGGGGATATACTGCATATGGTATAAATCATGTCTAGTGTTTCCTTTATTTGCTTTCAATGTGTCCACTTGGTAAAAGTGAGAAAATAGTAGCTGTTTCCCATCCACCATCTTGGATTTGCCACCGCGGAGTAAAAAAAAAAGAGAAAAAGTGCCCTCATTCTCCATTTTTCCGAATATTAGGACGAGAAACTACTTTTTCTTTTTACTTGTCCATGGTGATTAAATTTCCTGTCTATAATCCAATTTAATTCATGGTACATTCACTATAAAGTGTCTCCATGATGTGTGAATTTTAGCCTGCATTTATAAATTCTGTGCAATGTTGAATATCCCTTTTTATTTATTCTTGATTTATTGTGATACACAATCATAAATTTTGCTACTTTTAATAAATAATTACAAAAAAATAATGCACATTAAAATTCTATTTATAATTGAACAAAATTTCATTAAAGCTTATATAAAAGCTGCACATTAAAAAGATAATAATTACAATTATCAATTAACAAATACTTATTTATCCTAGCAATACAAAATTCACTAAAGCAATCAGTTACGTTATTTACAATTATTATAAAAATATATAGCTGCTGTCATTTTGCTGTCATTTTATTTTGATATAATTTTGATGTGTACAGTAGATTAGATGGTTTTATTTTGCGTGAAATCTTTTTATTTTCTCCACAGTCTCAGCAGTATGTTGATATAGTGAGTTTTATTTCAAAGAGAATTAATTATAATTTTTTCCTGCATGTTTATTTTAACATTGGATACTTTCTTATATAATAATTTAATGATCACTCTTTGTAACAGCTAAACAACTAACGTTAATATGTTTACTATTAAAAATTTAGATAATGAAAGAAAATTCACTTTATATGTCACAAATATAGTGTATGATAAACTGGAATTACAAAATGTAATGTAAAGAAAATAAAGAATATAGGATTAGCGAAAGCATTAAATTTGCTTTACCTAGCAAATTTGTGAATCTTCCTTTAAAAATAGATACTACTACATAGGTATTTCATCATCTAACACTTGGTATAGTATCTATTCTTGGGTGTCAATTCATACAGCTGTTGAAGGAGGTTGTTAAGAGCTTCCTTTTACTAGGTTGTTGTCTTAGCCTGGTGCAGTAAAAATACTACAAGACTTCTATTAGCAAAATTAATTTTTATATATAGAGGTGGCTAAAAAATATATTTTCGTTTAACAAAATGGTTCTGCCAATACTATCAAGGTGGGAGGAAATAAAAAATATAATTTTATTGACAAATTAAGCATCATTTATTTTATTTTTTTGAATCAAATTATTTTTGTGAATAAATTTCAGTTTTATTATAATGATGTGGCTCTCATTTGCTTTATCATATTATGCAGTAATTTGAAAAAAATCACCTTTACTATTTCCATATTGCATGAATTATTATTATTATTAGTTATTCAGATATGACATTACAAATATACAATAACAAATTAAAAAGGAGTTGCCAGGAAGAAATAAAAGTAACAAAGAAGCTACTGTCATCAAGTATATATTCCTCCACCTCCAATCTAATAAACACTAATTGTAACTAATACCAAATTACAAAAACTACAATTAAGACAAATATGGAAGTAATTGATATATGCACATAATGCAATTATATAAATCTTAAATTAAATAGCTCAAAAATGTAAGTAGCACTACACAATTAATAGCAATAAAAATAAGGATTTATGTATTATCATAATTAATTCACTTTTTATATATGATACACAATAACATAATTCAAGAGGTTAGACCAGCCAATATGAAGATGTTCCTTAAACTGATGATGCATCAAATGTAAACATGTCTAGTTTGTTTCTTTAATAACTCTGGATAAACCGACTAATTGCATATTCTCTCCCTAAAGAAAACACCCCTCAAAAATAAAATGGAACTGTCAGCCCAGAAAATTGAAATTTTCAATTGTATTATATATTTATAATTTTTATTAACCCTACCTACATCATAGAACTAAAATATAAGCATTTTATAGAGGGTATAGTCTAGGTCTTAACTTCTGTTACTAATCCCTTTTATTATTCCCCAATTCCCCCTCCTTGCGATGTATAAAAATCCTTCTATGCAGTAGTATTAACTCTGGTTGAATATTATTTGAATACTAATCCCAAGTGTACGTTTGTCTATTGCATGATCATAAATGTGTCTTGTTATTGCGAATCAGCTGTCACTTACAGAAGATGTAATTTGTTGCCTCCATGATTTGGAGGTCAAAGAATACATTTCCAAGCATTTTTTTTTTTATTTCAAAATAATGTTGGTTAAAAATGACTCACCACTTACATCTATTTACTTGACTTTTGACTCATTTTATTATATTCCCTTTTCCACTTGTTTAAATATGAAAAAAACTTTTTTTGTATTTATTTATTCCTCAATGCAACAATATTATATGCTATAAATTATAACAATAAATTACATCCTCTTTGACTCTGTAGTAAACCTGGTTAAATAATTTTGAGTGTTTTGTATCTCAATGATGATGATTTAGAGGTCATAGAATATATTTCCAAGCATTTTTGTATTTCAAAATTATGCAATGTTTAATAAATATGACTAATTTTGGGTGTTTTGTATCTCAATGATGATGATTTAGAGGTCATAGAATTATTTCCAAGCATTTTTTTATTTCAAAATTATGCAATGTTTAATAAATATGACTATCACTAGTATCTAATTTTTATTCTTAGCATTTGACTTTTGACTCTTTTAATAATATTCTTTTTCCACTTGTTTAAATATAAAAATTCTAACTGTATAGTTAACTTTTCTTTGTATTTATTTAATTCCTCAATGCAACAATATACTATAGATTAAAATGAAAAATAACATCCTCTTTGACTATAATAAACCTGGTTAACTGATTTTGAATGTCTTGATGATAATTATTAATTTGTAGCAATAAATCACTGTATTGTATTGCTACACAATAAAGTTTAATATACTTTAGGGAAGATTTAAAGGATAATATTTTTCCCATTGGGGTGACGGGAGCTGGTGGGGTGGAGGGTACTGGTAGTGTTTTTGTTTTTTTAAAGAGAGGTGGTCCATTAGTAACTCTTTAGACTTTCACTGTATATTCACATGCATTGTTGATTCAACAAACTAAGTGTTCTCATCCAAGTATTATACTAAACAGAGTATGTTTACCTAAGGTGAAATACAAACAGGTTTCACACTGCTCTACAGCATAATTATGTATTCAGTCACAATCATTTTTCGACTTTGTATGTATTAATGTCGATTATTATATTTTGTAGATTACAAAACATTATTTAGATTAGTTTGCCCTCATTGACATTTTGTATTTGTAATACAGTACTTTAGAATCAGGCAGTGATCTAGAACCTGACATATAAAGCCTTGAATTCCATAGTATAAGTAAGACATTGATAATCACTGGAGCATTACCCAGCATCATCAACATAATATACTTTTCTTATATTTCTTTTGAATCTGTTACAAACTATCCCATGGGTAATTATTTGATCATCTTATTTTTATGGATTCTTTGGTTTTGGGGATTCATCAACTTATTTATAGCAATTTATTTTTTTAAATTTAATTGTTTTGTGTATTAGAACAGTGATTGAAATATGAAATAAACCAGTAGGTCGATGCAAGTGTTTTATTGGAATTAGTGAATTATTGGCATTATATGCACTATAAGATTAATATTAATTTAAAATTATTAATTATATGAAAATCAAATAATTTGACGCTACTGAGACTTTTACCAGGGCTGTAATTTTACTGGCGAGTGTGATGTGAAAAGAACTATTGAATTCAACCCTAAAAAAAATAATAAAAAATATGTAAAGAATTGATATGATGGAGATATTTATTGTGCTAATAATCTTAATGATGAGTAAATGATGATGATGATTTTGATGGTATTGGTGATGATGATGTTGTTTATTACTATTGACATTATTTACATAATCCTTGTATTTTTAATTAATATCTCATTATTTCTTTTTGTACCAATATTCTAGGAAGTTGATGATGGAATTGGTGGGCGGGTTTCTAGTGTTATTGAGTATCTTGAGAAAAAGGGAGCAGACGTGAATGTAAAAGACATATATGGGTCGACGCCCCTTCATTTTGCCGCAATGCGTGGCAATGAGGTGGCCGCAGCGGACCTCTTGCAGTGTAAACAGATCAACATCGAGGTAAGAAAAATGAAAACATAATAACGAATAAGTAACACAGGCTATATTACTGTAGACAAATAATAATAAATATGAATTATAAAGCGCATATATCCACTAAGATAGTGCTCAAGGCGCAACAGACAGAAACATGAAAAAGCTTGTACTAGAAAGCGTGAAATATACCCATGAAATGTCCTAAGCTAAAACCTGTAGAAAGCAGAAGAAACCTGCATCACCGCTTTGTTTACCAGCACATTGAAGCCTCAATGAGGGCTTGCTAGTTCACAACTCACAAAAGCTCTAATGGTGCTAGTGTTTGACTATCCTACCCAATTAAAAAACCGACAAAAAGTGAGCAAATAAAACAGAAACAGTGAGATTACTTGACAGGCTTGTTAGTGCTTTGTGATATGTCAACAGATTAGCTGTATGTTTAATAGTACAATGTAAGGTGTAGTACTACTACTCCATGTAACATAGGATAGTTAAATGTGTCGTAGGATAGTTAGATGTGCTATATAAACAAGTAGGCTGTATTTTAATAGTACAATGTACACATTACTACTGCATGATTATTTCAGGGATGTTTATATATTAATTTGTATTAATATCTAGGCTGTTGATAAGCAGCAGTTGACACCACTTCACAACGCCTGTATCCATGGTGTTAAAGAGGTCGCTGAGCTGCTGATTTCTGCTGGTGCCAACATCAGATGCAAGGATGAAGACGATTCCACACCACTTCACTTTGCTTGCACTGAGGGGCACGAGGAACTTGTTAAACTCTTGTTTGCTGCAGCTAAGAAGCAAGGATGTATCAGTGAGGTACTATAAACTTTTAAATCTAGAAATGATAATGATAAAGAAAAGAAAATTTGTGACCCAAGCTCACAAAATGGCTGTAAACTCGCACTGCACTGTACACCGACTGCTGACTCTAACTATTCATGCTCTCAGCTCTTTTTACAAATTAGTAGATAGGTCAGAATATTTGTTTGTTTCCTAAGTGTTTCTAAGGTCCATAGATATAATGTTATTTCCTGTCCCGATTATTTTTCATACTTGAAAACTTGTATAACCTCTGTGTCATGCAATCTAATCTCAATAGGACAGGGCAAAAGAAAGAAACAACCTTGACATAAATAAAAGTAGTTGCATAATGTTTCATTTATATAGCATGGAAATATGCAGACATTTTGTCATACCACTCACACAGTGGCGAAAAATATGTGAGCTCTCACTGGCTAAACCTAGAGGCCTCATACCTGACATTTATCAGCAGACTTGATACTTATCAGCATAAAAAAAAAACCCCATCAAAATACATTATTAAATATCAAAAACATCAAAGTTGGTGGACCTTTGATAGTACCCCACTGGGCAGAGTTACCCGAACGCTTCTCTCAAGGTGATAGAGCTTGGAGAAGCCTTAGGTACGGGCCCTACAGTCACTACATTTACAATTTGTAATTCTCTTTAACTAGCATATTTTGATCAACATTCTTAATATTTTTGTGTGTAATAATATTTATTCTTAGGATTTTTTAAATATTAACCTTTATGCTCAGATGATGACATTTATTTATTTTTGCTGGTACATTTGAACATCAAGATGCATTGTGTGTTAAAATTTATTACAAGTAAATTGTTTTCATGTCTTTAATCAAACCTTCAATTTCAAAATTTATGCTAAACAATTTCATCTCTTCCCATCGGAAATTTGAGTTATTGTAATTTCACTATCTTTAGGAAGAAACATTTAGTAAAATAATAGTGTTATTAACACCAATATCTATCAGACAAGTTACTCATGGCGCTTGATGCGTGGACTTAAAATAGTAGCTCGTTCATTGACAAGTAACAGGGGCCCAGTCTGAATTTTCTGGTTTATAGAAAAACTGAGTTAGTTTTTCACTTTGTAATAATGATGTAAGATATTACTGTACATACATCTTTTCTGACTCTTCTTTTATTCTGTTGTAAAGTGAATTGAGAGTTTTTTCAAGAGTAATATTTTGGTGGAAATTTACGTAAATGTGATTTTTGTATATTAAGATGCTTCGAGATGTGGACAATGAAGATAATACACCTCTCCACCTGGCAGTTGATAGTGGACATGAGGGTGTCGTTGATTTGTGTCTCTCAGAAAGTAAGTAAAGATTCCACGTCCTGAAACCTCATAATGAAACAGACTTAGTTGTTAGTGCGACATTCATCCTGTAGTTGGAATTGGTGTGCTTGCTAATGGATGTAAAGAAAATATTCAAACTAAACTCTGGTAAAAAGAAATGTCATCCAATGGTTAGTCTTCTACAAGGCCATTGTTACTGTCTATCTTGACCTAGGTAGGGATTGGAGATTGCGCTAGGGCGGTGGCGGATGATGACCTCTCAGAGATTCTGCATTTAATTTTTTTTAAATATATTTTATTAATGAAACAAATTCATCTGGTTGTTTATATTGTAGTAGGTTGTAAAGTTATTTTTAATCAACCAATAAAGGTGAAGACATATTTAAAGAATGTTTTGAGAGCTTTTTGGTCTCATTCTGAACTGGCGTTTCATTACTTCTTTCTAGCAGAGAAATGTTCGATGATGTTGTGCTGATTTGGAATAGCGCCACCAACTTTAGGCCCTATCAGACATCTCATATATACCAGCTGCCAGCTGCTACTTAATTATATTTTATTTATTTATTATTTTAATATAAAGTGCAGAGAAGCTTTTTCTATCATTATGCGCAATACAAAGTGTAATATTATTTTTATTATTATTATTATTGTTATTATTATTATCCTATCCTACTATTATTATTATCCTATTATTATTATTATTATTACTATTATTATTATTATTATTATTATTATTATTATTATTATTATTATTATTATTATTATCCTATCCTATTGTTGTTGTTATCATTAATATTACTATCCTATCCTATTGTTGTCGTCGCCGCCGCCGCTGTTATTATTATTGTTATTATTATTATTATATTATTATCACAATACAAGTACAAGTCTATTATAATCCTGCTTGGGGGTATTTCGTGTAAAATTTATGAATAATGTTATTTTACATTTATACTCATTTCCTAGATGCTAATGTGAACTGTCGTCGGAAGGATCAGGACACGCCTCTTCACTCAGCAGCTGTTGCCGGGAACCCTGATATTGTCAAGAAATTGCTAGCCCACAATGCACGTATTGATGCTGTAAACAAGGATCATGCTACAGCCCTACATCGCGCCTGTCAGTTCAACCGTTCACAAGTGGTCGAGTATCTGATCGAGAAGTAAATATTTTATTAATTTTACATTATAAAACCAAAATCATATAGATGACTAATATTACTAATTTATTTCATAATTAATTATGGTCTAATGCCTCGATGGTGTATCATAATCATGTGACATATTGCATCAATTTTGGCCTTTAGGATCAATTAAATTTATGCTTATCAATATAATCATAGCGAACCATTTATAATATGATTTTAATGTGTCATCTGGATAAACTAAGGTGTTTGCTTCAGTCTGTCATTCAGCATGTAAAACTTTGTTAACACTATGAAGTTTTATGTGACAGATAATGGTATTTGCCCATATATGGATGTGATGTGACATCATCATACCCATATATTATCATATAACATATATTTGTCACATAAAACTTCTAGTGTGGACACATAAGCACACTATTGTTGATTAGTGTGAACTTCCAATCATTATATTATAATAACTACAATAATCCAATATGCTGACTCTATCAGATCTCTGTCAGACTCAACATACTTTTTGGTCAGACATTGTCCAATAGCATGCTTATTCCAGACTTATCTGATGAAACAAAATCACGTCTTTCAGTGCCTGTTAAGTCCAACTCAAACAGAGTTGTAAGACGCAACCCGGTCACTGTGTGAGTTAAACGCTGATGCGATAGTCCTGTGTCGGGCACAGTCATGACGTAGAATGTTTGATATTCTCACAACAACCTAAAGGCTGTCCCTGGCAATAAATCGTGTTAGGGTGCTGTCTGAGATGGCCTCTGGCGGTCTGAATATTCTCATCTTTATCAGACAAATCAAACTTTTTCTGTTGAAAGTCTGAATGAATTCTGATAGTGTAACCCTGGCTTATACCTCTGTCCACACTGTTATCACAAATACCAGGGGCAGATCCAGAATTTTTCAAAAGGGAGAGGGGGAACAACAGTCTCAGAATAGGTAAGTGAGTAGCACATACCTTTGATTTGCATTGAAAATTTTTTAATTGAGTGGCAAAAAGGTGGGAGGGGGGAGGAACATGTCCCCCCCATTCTCCCAACTGGATCTGCTCCTGAATACCTATGATTTGTCCATATATGGGTGTGCTGTGATACCATCATCCCCATATATGGTCAAATTATACATACAGTTGTTGCAAAAACTTTGATAGTGTAGACAGAGCTTCATATCGTTTTACTCATTATTGCCTTTTCTGCCGCTGTATTTAGGAGAGCAAGAATTGAGCGCAAAGATAAGGATAACTTCACACCCTTACTAATAGCTGCATGCTATGGCCATGCCACTACCATTGAAATCCTTTTAAAATATAAAGCTAAAATAACTGCAACTGACAAACAGGAAAAGAGCGTGTTTTATTTAGCAGCTGAAGAGGAGCATTACGAGGCACTTCAGGTTGGTCATGTGATTAAACAGAAATCTTCAGAAGGAAATTTTTAAAATTATATTTTGCTCATATTATTTTATTAATTAGAAATTGTACAG
>NW_022738761.1:918589-935904 GCF_011630105.1 Anneissia japonica
CTAGCAGAGAAATGTTCGATCACGTTGTGCTGATTTGGAATAGTGCCACCAACTTTAGGCCCTATTGGACATCTCATATATATATGGCCAGCTGCTACTTATATTTTATTTATTTATTATTTTAATGTGAAGTGCATAGAAGCTTTTTCTATCATTATGCGCAATACAAAGTGTAACATTTTTTTAATTATTATTATTATTATCCTATTATTATTATTATTATCCTATCGTATTGTTGTTATTATTATTATTACTATCCTATCCTATTGTTGTTGTTGTCGTCGTCGCGGTCGTGTTCGCTGCCGCCGTTATTATAATTGTTATTATTATATTATCACAATACAAGTACAAGTCTATTATAATATTGCTTGGAGGTATTTCGTGTAAAATTTATGAATAATGTTATTTTACATTTATACTTATTTCCTAGATGCTAATGTGAACTGTCGTCGGAAGGATCAGGACACGCCTCTTCACTCAGCAGCTGTTGCCGGGAACCCCGATATTGTCAAGAAATTGCTAGCCCACAATGCACGTATTGATGCCGTAAACAAAGATCATGCTACGGCCCTGCATCGTGCCTGTCAGTTCAACCGTTCACAAGTGGTCGAGTATCTGATCAAGAAGTAAATATTTTATTAATTTTACATTATAAAACCAAAATCATATAGATGACTAATCCAAATATTACTAATTTATTTCATAATTAATTATGGTCTCAATGGTGTATCATAGTCATGTGACATATTGCCTCAATTTTGGCATTTAGGATCAATTAAATTTATGCTTATTAATATAATCATAGCGAACCATTTATAATATGATATTAATGTGTCATCTGGATAAACTAAGGTGTTTGCTTCAGTCTGTCGTTCAGCATGTAAAACTTTGTTCACACTATGAAGTTTTATGTGACAGATAATGGTATTTGCCCATATATGGATGTGATGTGACATCATCATACCCATATATTGGCATATAACATATATTTGTCACATAAAACTTCTAGTGTGTACATAGCTTTAGTCACATAAGCACACTACTGTTGATTAGTGTGAACTTACAATCATTATATTTTAATAACTACAATAATCCAATATGCTGACTCTATCAGATCTCTGTCAGACTCAACATACTTTTTGGTCAGACATTGTCAAATAGCATGCTTATTCCAGACTTATCTGATGAAACAAAATCACGTCTTTCAGTGCCTGTTAAGGCCAACTCAAACAGCGTTGTATGACACAACCCGGTCACTGTGTGAGTTAAACGCTGATGCGATAGTCCTGTGTTGGGCACAGTCGTGATGTAAAATGTTTGATATTCTCACAACAACCTAAAGACTGTCCCTGGCAATAAATCGTGTTGGGGTGTGTCGTCGTACGCCACTGTCTGAGATGGCCTCTAGAGGTCTGACTATTCTCATCTTTATCAGACAAATCAAATATTTCTTGTTGGAAATCTGAATGAATTCTGATAGTGTAACCCTGGCTTATAGTTCTGTCCACACTTCACAAATACCAGGGGCAGATCCAGAATTTTTCAAATGGGGGAACGGGGAACAACAGTCTCAGAATAGGTAAGTGAATAGCACATAACTTTGATTTGCATTGAAAATTTTAAACTTTAATGGCAAAAAGGTGGGGGGAACATGTCCCCCATTCCCCCTACTGGATCCGCTCCTGAATACCTGTGATTTGTCCATATATGGGTGTGATGTGATGCCATCATCCCCATATATGGTCAAATCGCACTTCATATCGTTTTATTCATTATTGCCTTTTCTGCCGCTGTGTTTAGGAGAGCAAGAATTGAGCGCAAAGATAAGGATAACTTCACACCCTTACTAATAGCTGCATGCTATGGCCATGCCACTACCATTGAAATCCTTTTAAAATATAAAGCTAAAATAACTGCAACTGACAAACAGGAAAAGAGCGTGTTTTATTTAGCAGCTGAAGAGGAGCATTACGAGGCACTTCAGGTTGGTCATGTGATTAAACAGAAATCTTCAGAAGGAAATTTTTAAAATTATATTTTGCTCATATTATTTTATTAATTATAAATTGTACAATACATAGTTTTCTAATATTTGTAGAATATATGTTAACACAGTTCTTGCAGATTTAGAGACTTGTTATGAAATTTTATATAATTAAGTTGAATTAATTAAATTAATTTCGTTTTTCAAACAAAAATTTAATAAAACTTTAATTCATTTAATTAAAAAGTGAAATTTTTCTATTGCACAATTTTCTATAAATGTTCTAATGAAAATATTATCTGTGACAATTTTTGAGTTGGTAAACAAACAATTTAATTATTAACATTATATAGGGACTGCTTCAATTTGACTTCATGAACATAATTCCATAACTTAGCCATGATATATAATCTAATAGTAACCTGATTATTGTCATAAGTTTTACTAATATTTATCATTTTATTGTATGTTAAATTAATATAAGTTGTTACGATATAATAAAGTGAATGATGATAAACCAATTTATGAATTTCAATAATACAGGCGTTACTTAAGCACCCAAGGGCCAAAAGTCTACTGGAAGATAGTGATCGCTATGACAATGGCCCACTCCATATTGCTGCTAAATTTGGATACTTGCAAATTGTTAAGGTAATGCCATAATTCATTGATTATTTGTAATGAATATTGTCACTATGTTTGTATTTGTAACAGCAATAAGACTTCAGTAAGACTTGTGAAAGGCTTGTTCGAACCTTTTGCAGAAGTATAATTTATTAATATTTATTTTACATACAGTCTACAATCTAATGACAAAGTTTACGAATTATTGAAAGAGGTAGATTTTGAATTCAGAATGTGTCATTCCACTGCTGGACATATCCCCCTACAAATTCTCCCATCTTTCTCTGTCTTTGGCTACAGACATCCATCTGATAGTGTTTTCCTTTATGTCATCCATCCATCTTCTCTTTGGTCATCCCCTTTTCCTTTTTCCTTCTCTTGAATACCATTTTGTAACTTTCAGCGTCCATCTATTAATTGCCTCTTAATGATAGTAGATGTTAGCAAATTTTCTACAGTCCTGGAAATGTGGCTAACAGAATACTGTGGTAACAGGAGTGTTTTTTCTTTTACCAATTTTAGCTGCTTATTGAGAATGGAGCTGATATTGATGCTAAGAATGAGGAGGAACAAACACCAGCTCATTTAGCAGCCTTGTACGGTAAATACAGGTGAGTTCTACTTCATCTGCTCTGTTTGGACTCCATTGGGACCCCATTAAAACCCCAATAAAATGATTCCTTTTTCATTAAAAGTCACTGGCTTACAATAGCATGCTAGAGAGATGGGGCATTATAAATACTGTGTTATTATTAATAAAATATTATTAAGCAATTAGTAGAGCTCCGCATAGTACACTATAGGAAAATTATTATACGATGGTTAGATTTAGTGCTTGAAGGAAATTTTTGAATGCATTAAATCTAACCTAAGTATAATAATTTCCATTAGGTTACGATGCATGCTCTACTAATCGCTTTATAAGTCAATCACTGTCTTTTAATTTTAGTTTTTGATAACCAACTGTTGTAGCAGTCATCGGTTGCTTTAGTGATATGATCAGTATACAGTGTGCATATTTACATTTAGCTGTGTGTTTGCTGATTGTGCTCCCTGCAGTACATATCCTACACGTTAACTACACATCAGCAGGACACGGATAAGATGAATAACTATTGTAATTTGTACTGTGTTAGAATGAATTTGTTTGTAATGCTATTTTGATAGACATTTGTCAAAGAAATAAACATTTCAGCATTCGAGAGAGAATACAGTCACTGACATTTTTGGTTGGTGCATGCAGACAGGTAAACATCGTGCGATGATTTAAAAACTAGGCTAGGCTATGGCCTAATAGGAGGAGGCCTCGGCAGCCTCCTGCCTGGCCGTATAGGCCTACATCTAAATTTGTTCCTTGAGTCTTTAAAATAGGTAAAGAATATTCCTATTAAACATTCAGTTTGTTTTGTTTGTGAATGTCCACTGATTCAATGAATTCCCTAATTGTTCATACTTAATATTGAATTTGAAGTAACTTTATTCGGGTCCTAATTAAGCTTGTTTTACGAAAGTAATTTTCAATTACAGTTCAATTTTTATCGCGGTGCGCGATGTTTCTGTGAAAAATGAGAAATTTTTTTTTGCACACGAACCTAAAAAAAATCAATCCAAGGGTCCACAAATTTAAAAATTAGTGGACTATGATGTGATGACGTCACAATTGACTTATACTTATTATTATTATGCACCCATTGCATCTGTTGGAAGATGGTTCATTTCAGCCGGGCCCGTGTCGTAGAATGATGTGAAGCTACTGAGTGCTTCTCTATGGCTGCTACAGTAGTAACAGATCACGCCCATACGCAGTTCAGTCAATGACGCTACAAGTTATGTGTTACTCTCCTAACTTCTACTTCTACCTTCACTTATTGTTATTAATATTATTCTTATATTATATATTTCAATCTGCAGGACAGTAAAGGAACTTGTAAATCATGATCCAACAGTGGTTGATGATGAGGATGAGTATTCAAACACACCTCTGCATCTTGCATCCCAAGAGGGACATTTCAAAGTAGTGCAAGTCCTCATTGCTGCTGGTGCTGAAATTACTGCAAGGTAAAATTCTCCTTAAATGAATTTCTTTTTCTTGAGTAATTGTATACATTTATTCTTCTGTCTACACCAGATGCCTTTCAGACTTGTTTAATAAGGAACTTGAAAATACTTAACTATGAGTGTTTACAAGAAGACTTCGGCATTATGATTTCATATAATTTTGATTGTGTTCTTCCCAACTTTCCTCGATTCCGAGATCATCGTAGTTGATGCATCTGTGTCCGAAATGTATTGTTATTCATTTTTTCCTATTCACAAATGATGAAACTAATAATAGTGATGGAAACATGAGTATTTGCTGACTCTTTGGTATTATGTTCTTTTCTTTGTATTTTCTTATTGGTTGATGTTTTAATCTTCACTATTGTTAGGAACCAGAATCAGTGGACACCACTTGATTGTGCTGCTAGCAATGGCTGGAGAAAAACAGCAGAGGTCTTACTGGAAGCAGACTGTCCAGTAGATCCCATTGATAAAGCAAAGGTATGAAATTTTCATTCTATTGATTATTTTATGTAACATCTATTTATGTATTTGTATTTGTAATTCCTACAGAGTACCACAGTTGTGTCGTCACAACACCAGGTGGCGCCCTTTGTTGTCAACCAGACATTGGTTACCGTTCATTACGCCTAAATGACTTCATAGGCTTTCTGAAATAGGCATTTTAAAACCTAATATTTTACCATCAAAATGTACTAAAAACAAAAAAAGCTTGCATTATATTAGTTATCGAACACATTTAATCATCAATTAAAATTTACAAAGAAAAATTAAGTTAACATTTTAATAATTATGTTATAAGTTAGGATCAATGGTTTGTCAATTGAACGCATCCGGTTGAACACATTTTGTGTCGCCGATAGCAACAGAGTAGTATCACATGGTATCGTGACGTAACACTGTAGTACTCTATGGGTAGCTGAATAAAAAACAATTGTAATTGCCTTAGGCTGTGTGGTGTACATTCAAATATACAAACATCATGCTGCATATATATCTTTGTTTCCAAAATAAACTGATTACCTAGTTTATCTATCGTAAACCAGTCACTCACTGTGTCAAATAATGTATCACCGTTGGATGACAAACTCTGCTCCCTGTGAGTGTTCAACGATGCGACGCTGCCTGGTAATTGTGATCGTCATTAAAAATCGATCCATTGTGGGTGTTATGACAGACAATTTTTGGGTGTAGTGATTGTCTGGCTTAACTTCAAATTATGAGAATATATTCATTTGTAACTTTCAGTTATATGATTTGTTTTAGACGACACCGCTGCATTTAGCGTGTAAGAACGGCCACTTGGAAGTGGTTAAGCTTTTGTTGGAATGGAAAGCCAGTCTGTCATTGAAAGATATTGACAACAAGAACTGTTTGGACTTGGCCATTGAGAATTCTAAAAAGTAAGTCCCAAATTGTGTAAGCTATTCAGGCCTCAAAAAACCACCAGGTGTAATTAACACTGATTGGTGAACTACTTGAAAATTGAATCTGGCTTCATAAAATCTATATTAAATATTTTCTTTTTGCCAAACCAATAATGATAATGATTTTTAGCTTACTTTTGGGAGCCTTGATCAAGCAAAGATGCTAAGGTGCATTGACCTCTCCTGAAGATTGTTTGACAGCAGATGGATGGATGAATGGATTTATTCTGTGTAATCACCAAGAATAACTCACAAAAGTCTGAAGAAGTACTTATTTCCAGTGGGTCCTTCTGGTGGTGATTGGGCAGTACAACGGGAGACAAGCCCATTCTCTTTTCCAAAGAGTGTACTGCGTTATTTAACGTGCACATGGGCCATAATACCACACAGGGGCAATGGTTTAAACGTTTCATCCGAAAGACGGTGACCAGGGGCCAAGAGATCGCCACAATTTAGCGCAAACACAGTGGCTACCACCAGTTTAGCCGGCTGAACTAAGCTGCTGTTTAATATCTGGGGTCGATTGGTGGTTATTGTACACCATTTGTTGCAAGTTAACTAACATAATACAAACAGTATATCTCTGAAAGACATTCCACTAAACATACTGAATTATAAATTTTTAATCAAAAATGTCTTAATAGAAGAGTCACAAAATGTTACCTTTAATATGTAGACACAAAGAATTCGAAATGATGATGATGATGATGGTGATAATAATAATAATAATAATAATAATAATAATAATAAAATTAAAAATAAAAATAAATAAATAAAAATAAATAAATAAATAATAATATCTGTATTTAACTTAAAATAATAATAATAATAATAATAATAATGATAAGCATAATGCCAATGATAATAATAAGGAATGATGATGGCGATGATGATAATGACAATAATGATGATATGAATGAGATAAGGATAAGATAATGGTACAGTAATAGAAATGATAATAATATTAATAATAATAATATTTATTATTAATAATAAGAATATTTCAATTCAACTAAATCCAAATACACATTTATATTCTTTCCTTCATTAATACAAAACATACAGTAGAAATACAAAGTGAAACAGCAATCATAATAAAGTGAAACAGCAATCATAATATAATAATAGTAGTAGTAAGGTAATTTTTAATTTTTACTTCCATTACCTTTTGTTTTCCTGTTAACAAAACCGGAATCATTTTTTTTTTCATAATTTTAATGTCATTATAGTACTGTACTAATTTGTGATATCGTTTGAATAATAGTGGGATGGGTGCATTGAAATTTGAAAAGGATCCAGGTTAGAACAGAACAATAATATGATTAATTGTTTGCTTTGCTATTTAAATAGGTAGACACAATGTGTTATTAATTATCAAAAATATTTGGTTTGCTTTCACAGAGATGTTGCTATGGCAATTGTCACAGATGATAATTGGCGTGATGCCCTGCGAACAGAGCACAAGCATTCATATTTTAAATGGCGGACAACACCAATCCGTAAACTGATTCAAAGAATGCCCGACGTGGCAGAAGTTGTGTTCAGTAATTGCTCGATCACAAACGACTTGCCACCAGAACATCCCGATTTTCAAATTGATTTCGATTATGAGTTCCTGGATGACATGTTCTTCCACTGGGATGTGGATATATCTGGTGAGTAAATAAATGTCAGCAAACAAATTTATGGTTAAAATATTTTTAGTCTGATCTTTTTAAAGCTCTCAGAAGTTTTGCACCTGGGTAGGTAAATCTTACCTCTTAGGCTATCTCCATGCAGTATTTTATTTTAAGGTTCATGAAATGGTATCTTGAAACATATATAGAAAGCAGTTCTTCTCTTGAAATTCTCTGACATTTGACATAAACTCAGTTCCAAGATTCTTAAGGTTGAGATTTAAATTGTATTTTTTTAGTGGCCTATTAATCTAATTAAGTAATTATTGAGCAAAGGATGATATAATGATATTTATACAGGAGTAATCATAATGTAAATTAATAATAATTTCAAATAGTAATCATAATAATAATAGCAAAGATACTAGAAACACAAGATAGAGCATTCGCATAGCAAATATGAGGCGGAAATTCATCGTATATTTTATGTTCGTCCAGACGTATGTGGCGCCCTTCTCTTCTTATTCATGCAAGTTTATCTATACTTGGTCCAGACGTACAGGGCGCCCTTCTGTTGCTAAGTAGATCCAGCCGTACACAGCAACCTTCTTTTTCCGCTAATTATGGAAACTTTATTACCAGGCAGAGTCCGGTCATACGATTCTGAGCTTTTGTATCGGTCATTTTATTCTTTTGATTTATTTATAATTACTTGATTGTATCTTATGGATAATAGCAATGATTTCTACCGCCACAAAAGGAGGTTATGTATTCACAGTGATGTAAGTTTGGCAGAAGTTTGTTAGATCCAGCCGTACGCGGCGCCACATTGTTTGTATTCCCACCGTGCATTTCGGTGTAACAGTTTTTTTCTGTGGAGAACTCTATCTTGTGTTTCTAGTATCTTTGAGAATAGTAACTACAGTGATTGACATTGAGCCTGTTTCCCAGCTTCTCCAGACAATGCTTGCCATTGATTTTAGTTCTTTATACATCTTGATGCTTATTCGAAAGATTGATTTATTAATTAATTTATTGAATGATTATTGATTAATTTATTCATTCATTTATTTCCAGCACTTTCTGCAATTATTGAATTTAGTTGGTCAATTGATTGTATTTTGTCATATTTTTTTTGCCTTTGCCTCGCATTCTCAGGACATAGTATGTATGACATGATGGTTCTAAATGTTTATTAGATAGTTTGAATATCTTGTACATCTTAAATATTTCTGTTTGTTAGCCAAATACAGTACTATGTGAATTAGTTTATGTTTGTACATTGAATAAAATATTATGTGTGGTGTGTATATCCATTAGCATAAGCTACATAATCACTGTTCATCTATATTATACAGTAACACCTCCCAATTACGTACATACCCCTCTGTCCGAACAGAGATCGTAAATGAGAAAATTTGTAATTCAGAGAGTTAAAATTTTCATAGCATCTCAGTGTGGTGAGGGTAGGCCTAGGCCTATGCTACAAAGTACAGGGCTAGGTAGGCCTAAGGCTTGCCATGGGAGCAACATTTTGTCATGGAATATGACTTGGATTTTACTTTTTTTCTGCAACAAAATAATACTGTATAGAAGCCAAAATTACCTGTGCTCACTGTGAAGTATTCATTTAAAGCGATTTCCAAATGAAGACATGACTATATAACGGCCAAAAGGAGTGTTATTATTCTCTTCATAAAGGTTGCGAATCCATGCAAATAGCACCAGCAGTGAAAAAAAAAGTCAGATTTACTATACAGTATACCAGAACAAGAATGCATAAAGTGGTTTGTAGTAAAAAATGATCATTTGTAATGACATCGCCGCAAATTGGGTTCGTAAAATCAAGAGTTCGTAAATGGGGGGTTCGTAATTGGGAGACGTCACTGTGTGTATGTGTATAATATATGTGTGTGTGTGTATATATATATATATGTGTGTGTGTGTGTGTTAATCAGCTACATAATTATTGTGTATATATTGAGTATTTTTATAGTAGTCAAGTTCGTGCCTATTAGTTGAAATAGATAATTATTTGTTTTGATGGATCAACTTTTCCCCAGTTTAAATTGCAGTAGTTGTCTAATTTTTATTCCACTATTTATATTGTTTAGTTAAGTTTAACCCCTTACATATACTTATAATAGATAATATGATTTTGGTATATAATGCTATATAGAGGTAGTTCTAATGAGAATTTTATTAACCTACAGTATTACCCATGTTTGTGCAGGTTCTGGGTTGGGAGAATCTACTTCTGGGTTGACTGGTTTAGTGAGCTGTTCACTAAACCAGGCATCACATTGTAGTTTGCTGTGAATGACAATACCCATGGCCAGTTAACTGCATGGAGACCATTAATAATATAGTAGTAAAAACATGCAACCATTCTGAATATTGTCTGCAAGATTTTTGCAAGCTAGCAAAATTATGCTTTATACATCCATAACAATTGGTAATCCAAATAACAATTTAAAAAATTTATAAGCACTATCTGAAATGATTTGATTGATGTTGTTGCCATAGATACTGCTTCCTCTGACGGGACATCCCAGGATGATGATGGACCATACAAGGAGAATGGAAGGCTTCGCTACAGTGCTGTACCATACACATACAATGCAGAGGTGCTTAGGAAAAACCACCCTTTGAATTTGATGGTAAGTGGATAGGTACCGTATCTGAGTAAGAACACTGTACCCACGCACACAAATTAAATTAAGACATTGCTGGTAGTGATTGTGGTAAGCAACTGCCTGTGTCAACTACACATATGATTGACCAAGGGGAGGAAGGGATGGAACTTGGAGAAAGTAAATTATCCCTCCTTAAAACTGCCCAAAAATTATATTGAAATTTATAACCTATTGATTATCACAAAGTTGTATATTATTTATTTTCACTACTTGTAGGTTGTATCAAAGCGAACAAAACTTCTGGGACATCCACTTGTGTTGACGCTGCTGACCCACAAGTGGGATTGTTATGGACGTTACTTCTACTACCTCTCACTCTTGATATATATTGTGTTTCTCTTCTTCTTGACTGGTTACATTATCACCACCCCACCACCTTTCTACCACTTGAAACCTACCGACCAAAACTGTACTGACAAAACATATGATTGGTTGGGAAATGGTGAAAAAAGATGGGTAGAGGATAGCGATGACTGGCAGACGTTCCTCTTTGGCGAACTTGGTGATTGGATTATTGTGGGCCTAGCAGCATTTCATTTATTGAAAGAGGTGAATAAATCTAATTTTAATTATGTATTTTTTACATGCATCCACCTGTCACTATGTACATATGAATACATAAATACATATATAATAATTATTATTTAAACAAATATGGTTTATTTTATTTATATACATATTGTCATTGGAATTGATTGCCTCAAGATTGGTTTCCATTGGAATCACTCACCCTATCAGCGACAGTCGCCAACCAATCGACAATAGGTGAGCGATTCTATGGAAACCAAGCTATAGATGTCATTTCACAGATGATTCTGTTGTATTTAGATACTGAAAAACTTTATTCAACTCATCTATTTTTAGATAATACAACTTTGGCATCAGAAATTCCGCTATCTGACAATTAACAACTTAATTGAGTGGATAGTGTATATCCTTGCAGTTCTTTTGGTCGTACCGCTCAACGACTGTTTGTATGAGAATAACATCAATGTTAAATATGTAAGTTTCAATCTATTCATCACTTTATGAATATTCATTTACATTTTAGATCTGCATTTGAAAATTGTAACATAACATGTATTACTAACAATGGATAAGTTTTGAAACATCATAATAATATATGAAATAAAAGGATAAGGTATAAAAAATTGTTTAAAATCCTTAATCCACAAAGTTTGTTTAAAATCCTTGTTGGTTTTTAATTAATATATTTTCATATTTATAATACATATCTAAGAATCCATAAAGTTTTGGCTTTCATCTGGAAGCATGTGCTAGAAATAAGGCTTTCAGCTTCACCTATTTAGTCCTGTTCTTGGGCAAGCCACATTGTAACTTCACCCAAGAGTACAAAGATAAGCTTTTTAATTATTGTGACGTGACTGTAATAAACTGAACTTTGGCAACAAACTGGTGATTAGGTACAACTTTGAGTCGTGCGGTTGGAGGCAAAATAAGCACTTATTGCTTAAGTGCAACTAGTTGCCCTCAGTTGCCATGTTCTATTTTGTGTGACCTGAAACAACTGACAAATCATGTGATGGTAGTAACCCAATAGCTCGTGATATTTACAGTAGGAAGCAACAGAAGCACACTTTGCAACTAGTTCCACTTAAGCCGGGCACTCGCTGCCTCGTACGACAGTCGTACAACGTCGTACGACAAATCCAACTCTGCTCCCTGTAAGTGCCGCACAACGTGACACCGTCTGCTGATAGTCGGTGTCAGTCTGAACGTATTGTCATTAAAATTGAACCTTTGCGTGCTCGCCGTGGTGTTGCGTTCTCGATAGACTTGCATCAGCTGACGACCGTCGGGCCCAGTAAGTGCTCGGCTTTAAAAGCACAATCATGGGTGAAAGTCTATGTAGCACCAGCAACTAGTTGAGCTGAGCTAGATTGAGTCTAAATAGTAAACCTGGAGCTGAATACACAGCTGCAGCATTCAATCCCATCAAGTTATGATAAAATACTACTACAGTAGTATTGATCAACAACCCCTCCGCCCCTCCAGCCGTTTACGGGCCTGGCATTCTCTTTCAGGAGCTGATTAAGTGTTCTATAGATGTATAATTAACCCAGAAACATAATGCGAGGACAAAGAGAAGTTTGCTTTACATGTTATAATTATTGATATATTATTTTCATTATGTATATTCTATATTTAGGACTGGCAGTGGCAGTGTGGAGCAGTGGCCATCTTGCTAGCTTGGATCAACCTTATTCTGTTCATCCAAAAACTTCCAAGGCTTGGAATTTACGTTGTCATGTTTACAGGTAAACGTTTATATCCTACTACTATAGACCATTTTATCGGGTTTATTTTGAAACAGCACCGCCAACATCATCTCGCAACTAACTGGGAGTACTTCCAGCGGCCTAGCCTAGCCTGAGCAGAGTTAGAGTGTCAAATAGAGTGCAGCGCGCATACTAGTAACTACGTAGCGCGAAGTGCGTAGGCCTCTGGAAGTCCCCAGTAGTTGCCAGGTTATTTCAAATTTTGCAAAAATGGTCTATAGGAAAAGCTGTATTTCATTGTACATTTCTAGCAAACTTCATGAAAGAATATAATAAAACAAAAAAAAAAGATCTTAATGGCTTGTTTCGCTGATTCAGTTACCCAGTAAAAAGAAGATAAAGAAAACCAATTTTTTTTTTTTAATGTAGTCTTATGAAAAAATTATGTAACTATTTACAATGATAATGTGTGTTTTTTCAATGCTATTAAGGTAAATTTAATATATAATCATCATACTTTAATATCTTGTATTTTTTATTATTCATTCTTTCAGATGTACTGAAGACCTTCCTTCAATTTTCTTTTGTATTCCTTCTGTTCATTATTGCCTTCAGTCTCGGCTTTTACACTCTACTGATGAACCAGGTAATGTCCTCACAATTTGATAATCATATTCACTAATTCCAACACCCATATTACAGAAACCGAAAGGTCCGCTGATTAATCTCAGATAAGAAAGTATAATACATACTCCAAGTATTGAAATACACGCCATCGTGTTGGGATTCAATATTTCGACATTAATTATGTCATCATCAGGAATGATATTACAGAAGGCATCAATAAGAAGTTATTTTTATTGATACTTTTTTCAGGAACCCTTCAACACAGTGTGGTATGCATTTGTGAAAACATTTGTCATGATGATCGGCGAATTTGAGTTCGATACTACATTTCACAGCCAAAATTATCTGGACACCACCGCGGGGCAGACACCTGAAGAAGACTTTCTGACATCGTTGTACTACAAGCAAGCGACTTACGTTGTTTTCACGATATTTGCCGTCATCATGTCAATCATTCTCATGAATTTGCTTGTATGTTGGAATTTGGTATTTTTTGGGAGTGGTTGGTGAAATGGTTGTGGTTTGGCAAAGGTTGTAATCTTAGTAAAGCAGATTAATCCTTATAGTTGACATGTCTGGCCTTGAAATATTCTTATGTATTTCTTTGTGTGTATGTGTGTGTGTGTAGACGAAGTTTGTAAACAGAGAAACTTGAAAACTGTGCACATGTTGGTACTGAATTGATGACAGGCAATTAATACTGGCCATGTCCCCTATGCTAAGGCATATTTCCCCAACAACAGCACAAGTGGGCCATAGTAATCATGGCCTTCACATAAATCTGGTTGTATACCTTGTTTCTCAGTGGCGGATCCAGAAATTTGAAATAGAGGGGGCCTGGAGAGGGACTTTCACAAGTGGAGGGTCTATACTACATCAGCCCCACCATGGTTGGGGCTGAGGTAAGAACATTTATGATTATGGCACCTGTAGATGGCTGGAAATGGCACTACCAGACTCCAAATTTTAGTCGAATTTTCTTTTTTCTTAATTTAAAAAAAAATTTTGACAAATTTTAGTGGCGGCTGGGTCCCCCTTGAATCTGCCTATGTTTCTGCAGGGTCAATTTTAAAAAAATTGTTCGAGGATGGTGGGAAAAAATATTTCTAATTAACAAAATTGTTCTGCCCAAAGCATTTAGACAGAGAAAATATAGTTATGACAAATTTTTTTAAATGGTTGAGTGAGGTAAATAGTAAGAGAGGGCACCATAAGGCCCTCACTTAAGATCTATTATGTTGTTGTAAAGAACTTCATGATGTGATGAAACAGTTCAATAATTATGATTTATTTCTTTATTTTTTTACATTATCGATTTAAATCTTGTTTTAACTTAGGTTGGTCTTGCTGTTGATGATATAAAAGAAGTCCAAAACCAAGCCAAGTTGCAACGATTGGCAAAACAGGTAGCTAGCTACAATGAGATGTGACTCGAGAATAGAATGAATTTAAACTAATTATTGTCAATAAGTATTTAAAAACACAAATAATTTTAATGTGGGTCAGAGGGTCCGGAATTGGTCTGTTGGGCAGGAGTGCTCATCTCTGTGATCAGGTTCCACTGTGATACCATTTTTTTACTTTTTGTAATGAAAGAGCAAGTTTTGTTGAAGAGATAACTACTTTTATAATTTGATCACATGTGGTGGGCAGGCTGTTTTTTCACACCTCTGCCATATTATTATTATACTTTGTCTTGTACTTCAGCCGTGAATGGCACAGTAAATAAATGGCACATGCAATTGTATGTAAATATTTCAATCCTCTTACTCATGCTTCTAACTGTATGGCTGCCATTGGAGCAGATTTTGGAAATAAATTCATCATCATCATCTTCCGGTACTCTATTAATAGAGTATACTCATACAACAAACAAATGCACAACAAGAAATTACATCATAATAAACATCATACCACTATATACATAACTGTCAAGTTGCAACGCCTTTCTCTACCCACTTTTGCTTAATATATTTAATCTGATCTTTCCCAGGTTGATCTGGCTTTAGAAATAGAGGAAGCTTTGCCTCTTTTCTTCTGGCGTAAGTACTGTGTGAAGAAGCGCAGAATACGTCCAAATAAACATTATGGAAGAACATTGCTAAGCCGTTTTTTCTATGGTCTCCTTTCCTCGGAAGCGTCCATGCTGGAAGAAGCTATCAGCTCAACTCTAGCGTCAGAAAAGGTGAGTCACAAATAATAATGTGTTAACATTGTCAATAGACAATTATAGTTGTAGTTGTATGTAGATCCTTGACGTGACATGCGCATGCGTACATTTTTGTCTTGACATTTGGGTATGAGGGGCTGATCAGGAAAAGGGGCTTGTTTTCTTCCTAGTGTAGTTAGCATGTATGTTTGTGTTAATAATCCTACCTGTAGCATAGCATTATATGTCTATTCAAACTACTGTACTATATTATCTGTTTTTCCTGGCTTTTTTTTCCAGACTGTCTTAGAAGAGGTCCGTGACTCACAAGAGGGATTCAGTGAGGTAATAAACAACATCAAGTACCGTATGAAGCTGTTGAAATCCCAAAATGATCGTATTGAGGGCATGCTTTCAGCTCTACTAAAAAATGATGGCGTAGTGTGGGATGATGGAAATGATAATGCTGAAGAAGTCGGAGAGTAATTTTTTTTCTACCGAATCATTTTTTTTATTATCCAAATATATTTTAGAGTAAGAATGCAGAATCAAATTAACAAGATTTTATAAACGAACAAGGTAGCATAGATAAGTGTTCTTTTTGAAGTACTGTACATAGCATATGTTTTGCAGTTATGTAAAAAACATATATCCAGTTCAACTTTAGTAGAATTCAAAAAGAGGTCTTCTATAGTTTCTTTAGTATAGCAAACAGGTAAATCACTGAACTGAAATTTTAAATAATTGATCCTAGTGGTAATAAACTAATGAAAAACATAATAATAATGATGTTGGCTTGCATGGCCTATTATACAGTGGATGCAAGTTTATATTTATGTTTTACAAGAACCACAATGTTGTTTTTTCAAATTTTTTTAAATATTGAATGGTATTGTTCTGAAATGACCTGACCTCAGAAATCAATTTTGTAATCTTTTGAAGGATATGATCAATATATTTACCATAGTATATATAATTGTAACATTTTTTCGTTCAGAAATGATTTGAATATGGATGAAATTATATTTTATATTAGATTTTTTATGATCCAAACATATTTATTGTTATGATAAAAGCAGCTAGTCTTCACAATGCTTTTTATCAGTTTTTACTGTGTAATATAATTCATTTGATAAGGTACACATGTCGCACAGATGAATACATTACAGTATTTGTTATGCTATCATATTATTGTCTTGCTATCAAACTGTTGTATGCCCGTATATAGTCATGATGTGCCTATATATGGTCATGATGTGATGTCATCATTACCATATTTAGGCATGTCACATGTTTTTGTCATAAAATTTGATATTCAACAGGGCTTAAAGTTCTGTTCACACACATTTTATGTGACAAATACCTGGTATTTGTACCAATAGGGGTCAGAGCAAAACAGGAGATTAGGGTATAATGTGCTCACGGTCACACAATGTATTCACTACAAAATGTTACAGTGTAGCATGTATAGCGATTTTTTTTTAGAAACCAGGCTTTAGCTGTCCCTTTCTCATCAAGCATTCTTTTTTAAAAATTACAGTTTATATTCCCACCCTTCTGTACATAGATTAGGCCTATCATGCAATAGTATGTGATTTAGGTTTAGAAAAATGTTTTTATAAAAAATAGTTATCCTCGATATTTAGGTATTTCTCTATACAAAGTGGAATATAAAATAATATTTAAATCATGGACATATTATCCTTAAGAATCTTCCATTTATAATCTGTTTTGGAAGCTTTGAAAAGTAAAAACAATTGGTTAAATATGGACATTATATTGATTTTTAAATGTATTCAATCAACTGCCAATTGCAGTATACAGTAGTACCTGTATATTGGATTCCAAATTTAACATGGATATCATTTGTGTACTGTATACTGTATGCAGA
>NW_022738761.1:936215-944950 GCF_011630105.1 Anneissia japonica
ATGCGAATTTTGTAATTTAAAAAATTTTAGTACCCAACTTTGACAGGCCATAACTCGCAAACGACTTGGAATTGGGAATTTTTTTTTTGCATGTGTTCATTATATAGATAGATCAACAATATATAAAATTTTCAGCCAAATCCAAGAGGTGACCCGGACCACTTTTCAAAAAATTGGTTGATTTGACACGGAATGACCCATTTATAATCTGTTTTGGAAGCTTTGAAAAGTAAAAACAATTGGTTAAATATGGACATTATATTGATTTTTAAATGTATTCAATCAACTGCCAATTGCAGTATACAGTAGTACCTGTATATTGGATTCCAAATTTAACATGGATATCATTTGTGTACTGTATACTGTATGCAGAATCTCAGAGAACGTTGACTTTATTTTATAGAATTTTAAATTTTGATGGATATTTATAAATTTGTGTCACATAGATGACAGAACAATGTGTGATTGAATTAGTGCAAATCTTTTACTAAAACTATCTATTTAATTCTGTATGTCATTCAGTTTTAATAATACTATAATCTACTGTTTTTTACTAAAGTATAATAAATATATATGGAGGTTATTTGTGTGTCTATGTACTCAATTTATCCGAACAGTAAAAGGTAGGAAAATAACTCATAGCTCGCAGTATCATTGTCAGATCCAGGAATTTGAAATAGAGGGGCCCAGAGGAGGACTTCCACAGATGGAGGCTCTATTGTCAGACCCACTATGGTTGGGGCTGAGGTAAAAAAAAATTATAAATATGGCCCTCTAGATGGCTGGAAAAGGCACCCTTAGACTCAAAATTTGAGTAGAATTTTATTTTGAAAAATTTAATGGGGGCACGGGCCCCCTTGAATCTGCCACTGATTGTGCCGATTTGCGTATTGGCGTGGGACGTGGTCCGTGACTACTGTAGCAGACGTAGAGAGGTGCTGAGTTCACATCATAGCGTCGTGATAACCCCCTACTCTTTAAAAAAGATGCAGTGGGTTCTTTCAAGTGCACACGAGCCACAAGCCAGATGTATATACTGAATCTCCTATTTTGTAAATCCTTATCTGAGGAGACTGTTTTATTTTGTTTAACCAATCGAACCAGCACCGATGTACAGTAATTAACAGTGCCCTTGCCTTACCGCTCGACTACACAACTCACCCACCTCACCCACATTGCATGAAGATGCCTGGGAGATTGTACGATACCCAGTGTCACTATTTTCTCCAGAATCGTTCATGGGATAGTGCCGTCATATCATCACTATCGCTCCCGGCATTTATATAGCGTCTTTCTTTTCAGATACTAAGCGCCACCACCCGTGTTGCGGCTCAAAAAACCACAGAAAGTATACGCAGCTGCCCAAACAGAGAAGAAAATTCTCAAATTAAGCATTGGTGAAAATATTTTAAAAATCACATGAACCTTCATATCATCTATCTGTATATTGTGTATACAATGGCCCATATTTCTTTACATACATTTTTGCTGAACAGTATCATTTTTATTATTAATTTATTATTAATATTCTATCATTTTTAATTTGTAAAAACGGGAATACTATACAGTATCATTTGCTGGATAGTTTATTTTCATTTTCATATAAAAACCATACCATCATCTTGGATAATCAGTGACCGATCTAGGATTTAGCAGGGGGGGGGGGGGGGGGTGGATAATGGGAGGTGAGAAGAACCGGGGAGGGGGAAAGGTGATTTTAGGATGGGCGTCCCCTCCCATTTGTGGTTTGTTTATAATTAGTAGACTGTTAGACGATCTTAAATGGAATCTGAAAAGAAGCAAGCTTAAAATAGAAAGTGCATGTTTTACCAGAGTAAACGAGACAGTGACCATTATTTTTCTTTTCACGGTAAATGAAGGTGGGTGTCTAGCCACCCTATTCACCCCTCTAGATCCGCCACTGCAACTACCACTACTGCTGAGCTCTTTTATGGGTACATCCAAGTGATATTTTATAGTACTGTAGATACAATGTTCTGACCTGGTTTCTTGAGCAAAGGGCAGTTTAACTCAGTCAGCAGGGAGTCAAAATGGTCCTCAGAAAGGCACAAGTTCTTCCCACAGCAGCCTCCTCTCTCTACTTTATTATTATATTAATTTATAATTGTTAATTTACTTGGAATTTGTACATTAAAATGGTTAATTATTATTTATGTAACAATGAAACCTACCCCCACCCTCTCTATATTGAATGATATAACTTATCACCTACCACCTCCGGTAGATGCAGCATAATGAAAGTACGTATGTGCCAATACAGATCCTTGATCTCATAACGAGTCTTTGGATATTTACTTGTCACAGCATCTTTCATGCCATTCACAACCGGAGATGTGTCCTTGACCCCATTCTCAGCAAAATTCCTCATGGTTCTAACAGATTTGTCGAACTCTTCTCTCCCATATGCTTCCTGTACTTCTGGTTTCATTCCATTCCACAATTTTGTCGACAACCTCTTGATGCTCTCGTCGGTGAAAATATTTGTGGCAGCAATAAAATTTCCTGGTTCTATTATGCTGACATGTACACCCCATTTCTTCATTTCGTAGCGTAGACATTGAGAGAAGCCCTCAACACCATACTTTGATACAACATAGGGAGAGCGACCAGCAGCACTTTGCCTTGCAAGCCCACTGGCTACGTTAACAACACGGCCTAGAAGTGAATAAAAGAAAAGTTATTAAACTTGTGTAAACCAACAGCCATGGGCTGTGAAAATTTGAAACATCAATAATGACGTACACACTGAAGTAGCAGCACTACCGCCCCTCCCCCACCACCACTTCCCCTTCCCCTTCATGGATCTTTGACATTGATGAATAAACTTTGACTTCCATGATAAATCACACTGACCTTTGGCTTGCCTTATCAAAGGCAAAAATGCTTTAGTTATTCTTATTGTTCCAAACAGATTAACTTCAGAAACAAATTTATAGATTTCCATAGTGTTCCATTCGACCTGGCCAAATGTTGAAGTTCCTGCATTATTCACTACAGCCCACAAACCTAAATAAAAGATAAACAAATTGGAAACACTGTCCAAAAGATATCTTTTTGTGATTATGTATTACTTTAAAATTTTTGAGTAATTTATTAAGGAGATAAAAACGCTTCTCTGGATTTCACCTTGATAAATACATGAATATAAAATATCTTTATTGGATAAACTTAACTTCCTCTAATAAATAACATTCCACCTGGATAATTTTATCCCTTCCCCTAAAGCCCCTTTCTGTAACCTATTTCGCCACAACCCAAATTAAATGACAAGTACTCAGATACGCCCCTTCAGACCCGAAGGCCAAATTTATCCCCTGCTTTTTTAAAATTCTTTTGGTAAACTGATTAAATAATGGTATAATTTGAGTGATTAAATTACGGCCATTGTTTTATACATGTATAGTGGAGATCTTTTGTCAACCAATTAAAAGATACCATTTCATTCATAAAAGATTCTTCGTATCACCCACAAAATAAATTTAAATACCATAAAAATGAAATGAATATAAATGAATTACTCATATAACAGAACCACACTAGATATCAAATCTTTCAAAAAGTTACAGATCGAAAAAATCAATGAAACAGACGTTTTACTAAAAAAATTTTTATGAGGGCAGGGATGTGAAAATAGCAATTAATTTCATTTGACCTTAATACCAAACACACCCTTTATGTTCTTTAGTTTGAGACTCTCATCAATTATCTGAAGGGCATCCTCAACTTGCTGATCACTGGTCACATCAAGCTGGAGAATGATTAAATTAGATGAAGTTACAGTTTTCAATTTCTGTGCTTGCTCTCCATCTTTGAACAAACAACCTTGAAAAAAAAAATGTTTTCAAGTATGAAGTGCCAGAAACATTTATCTTTTCTATTCTCATATATTATCTGTTTTTCCTTAATCTTTTTTATTTTTAAATAAGCTTTATCAGCCCTAGATATATGAGGATGCCTCCTATCTAGTCCGATTCCTAGCCTAGGACGTACCTCTCTCTAGCCTCTAGTATATGCCCTACCAGTGGCGTATTGTTAAAAATGCTCACTAAACTCCGATCCCTAATCACCCCCAAAACACCCACTATCATCAAGCAAGCATCAAGCAAGCAAGTAGGGCCTACGTAATGAGAGGAGGGGGGGGGGGATTTTTTGTGTATGGAATGCCAAAAAGACAAATTACAAGTGGCACAGTGCAAAAGTCAAGTGGCACATTGTAAATGTCAAGTAGCGCAATGCAAAACTAAAGTGGCGGCCGCCACTTAATTATCTGGTGGCCGCCACTTAATCATCTGGCGGCCGCCACTTATTTATCTGGTGGCTGCCACTTATTTATGTACTGTAGTACCCAGGTTGCAGTATAGCCTTAAATACAGAATAGAGAATGGGCTACTGAAGCGCAGGATTGTCCTATCATTAAATATCATTTTAATAAAATTATTGTAGTAACTGGTCATTAGCTACAGCTTTTAAGCTAATAATAGCAGTCATATAGCACCCATTTTACAGAATATGGCAATATCATTTCTGTAGCACATCAACTATTTTGTATGTGGTATATCTGCTATTTTATCACTATATCATAGTGATAAATGTCAACTGCTATAGCTGGGTTAAGCACTAAAAGGCATTATATATGGTAGTGCTTAAAAGCATGCTAGTAGCTGGTCACTATCTATAGCTTATAAGATCAATTATATAGCACCAATTTCACAAAATATAGCAATCACTGGGTTTAGCATTAAATAGCGATTAAAAGCATGTTAGTAGCTGTCACAATGCTTTAACTGCATTTTTGCTATACACTGTTGAAACCATTGAATAGGCATTTGCAATGATAGGCATTAGGGTTAAGCATGCCAGCAGTTTAACCATTTAACATTGAATAAGCTTTTGTGACGATAGGGGTTAGGGTTAAGCACATCAGGCGTTTGTGCTGATAGGCTTTAGGTTTAAACACGTCAGCAGCTTACCGGTCTGTTGAAGTTATTTTGTGGGGTAGGGTTGGATCACATCAGCAGTTTACCATTGAATAGACATTTGCGACAATACAGTAGGTGTTAGGGTTAAAATATATCAAATAGGAAAAATAACTAGGTATTCATTGCAAATGGCCGGTGAAAATGCCTATTCATTAGCATACACAGTTCCTACTGGCAAATTCTGAAATGATTATTAACCCTATTAATATTCATTACTGCAATGGCTAGCATGAACCCCTATTCATTATTAGTGGACACAGTTCAAGACATGGTAAAAGGGCTGACATGCTCAACCCTAAACCTACCGTCACAAACGCCTGATGATGTGTTTAACCCTAACGCCTATTGTCGCAAATGCCTGTTTAATGACATTCTTTTAATCGCTATTTACAGTAATGCTTAAAATAGTGATGCTATATTTTGTGAAATGGGTGTTATGACTTCTATTATAAGCTATAGCTATTGTAACAGCTACTAACATGCTTATAATCGCTATTTAATACTTAACACTGTGATTGTTTTTTAATGGGTGCTATAAGACTGCTATTATAAGCTATGGTGACCAGCTACTACTAGTATGCTTTTATATCTATTTTATGCCCTTTAATGTTTAACCCTGCTATAGCAAACAATATCACTAGGAGTACTACAGTGTTACGTCACAATAGAAAATGACTACTCCGTTGCTATCAGTGACACAAAATGAGTTCAAACGGACAACCATTGATCTCAATTTCTAACATAATTATTAAGATGTTGTATCTTAGTTTTTCTTTGTAGATTTAAATAATGATTGGAAATGCGTGTTCGATAACTAATATAATGTGGTCTTTTGTGTTTTTAGTACATTTTGATGGTAGATTATTAAGTTTTAGAATGCCTATTCCAAAAAGCCTATTCTAAACCATTAAGATTATGAAGTCATCCAGGCGTGATGAATGGTAACCAACGTCTGGTTGACAATTCAAAGGGCGCCACCTGGTGTTGAGATGACACAACTGTTGTACTCTATGATTAAACAGCAAATACAGAACATACAAAACAGTTGATGCGCTACAGCAAAGATATTGATATATTTTGTGAAATGGCTATATGACTGACACATGATTATGGCAGCCGCCAGATAATTAAGTGACACGGCCGCCAGATAATTAAGTGGCACGGCCGCCAGATAATTAAGTGGCACAGCCGCCAGATACTTAAGTGGCGGCTGCACCTGCCGCATAATTATCCGGCGGCCGCCACTTAACTTAAGGACCTCCGAAATTCACTGGTACTGGTCGAACTAAAACAGACTTCCATAGCATTGCGCGCCATTTGACTATTGCACTGCGCCACTTGTAATTTGTCCTTTTGGCGTTCCATATTTGTGGAGGTGGGTGCGCAGTTATACCATGGAGGAATTCGTTTAAACTAATTCTCTCTGTGTGGTTAAAAAATCAAGTCTGAGATCATGCGAGATGTAATTAATCGCGCTAATGCACTTTCGCACCTAACTTTTAACTCTGAATTTTGTTACTTCAATGTTCTTCTCACAGTCACAACACATAATTATAAAAGATACCTTTATAAATTTATAGAGGTTTATACAGCGTTTCCGCGCTTGCTAGCACGTCGAGCTGTGCATTTTTTTTTTTTTTTTGGCTTTTTGCGAAAGTGTTAGCCGCCCCAGTTACCTGCATACACTTGGTAGCCGATGCCATCAAGAGCCTTTGCCAGTTGGTTACCGAAACCCGTGTCACAGCCTGTGATTAAAACAGCTTTCCCTGCAGCATCAACGTAGCCTTGTCTAAATAATGCTGTGTAGAAATACACTGTTATTAACAGCATTAAAAAAATCAGTGCAATTTCAAAAAACATGTCAATGAAGCCAAGCAGAAAGACGATTTCGTTTGAGTAGGCATACAATACAATATACAGGGGGGCGTCGAGCGGGGCGAATAATCAGAGCCATATCAAAGAGTATAAATAGAACAAGAGAGCAAAGTCCCGTTCGCGATTTTTTTTCCCGTACGAAACATTTGCATGAAACTTCACTCGGGCCATCTCGGATTGACTCGACTAAGTTCGATACGAGAAACAAGAGCAGACACAATCGCAATGTCGTGACGCTCGCGTTTTACTATCATTGCTCTTTCTATGTTTACCTACGGTAGGCCTATGATATCTTACGGATTTATGGGATGTACGTGTGTAACTAACTGTGACCTTCCTGGATGTTTATTAAATGTTAGTATAATATCTACAACAACAACAGCTAGTACCCCCTTTTATAAAGTGTTGATAGGTACAGTAATACCAGAGGCTAGAGAGAAAGAGGATAAACTATGGGCCTACTACAGGCTCAGTTAAGTCCTACCTAATAGGCCTAGGGTCCTAGGCTGACACCAACAGTCACGCTTTACATACAGACGTTGATTGAAATTTTGAAAAAAAAAATGGAAAAAAATTAAAGCATGAAATAAAAAAAAAAAAGGTGCATAGAGAAATATTATTAAATAAAATATACCATTCGGTGTGTTATTAAACTTGACCAACCTTGTAATGTAATTAATATTAAATAATAATAATAATAAAAATAATAATAATTTCAGCATTAATTACCTTGACCAAAGCCTTGTAATGAAGAACCATACTATTTACTAGGCCTATCTTTTGTGTTATTTCCCTTAACGTCGATGTTTTTAATTGTTCTCTAATTCCTCCATTGTCTAAGTTCCCCTTAAGGTAGGCCTACGGGTTGGTTTTAGTAACATAATAATAATAATTAATAATAATAATAATAATAATAATAATAATAATAATAATAATAATATTAATAATAATAATAATAATAATAACAATAATAATAATAATAATAATAATTTCAACATTAATTACCTTGACCTAAGCCTTTTATACTATTTACTAGGCCTATACGGTAATTAATAACTAGCCCAGGGGGAATATCTTCTGTTATTTCCCCTTAACGTCGATTTTTAATTGTTCTCTAATTCCTCGATTGTCTAGGCCTAAGTTCCCCTTAAGGTAGGCCTACATGTTGGTTTAGTAACATAATAACAATAATAATAATAATAATAATAATAATAATAATAATAATAATAATAATAATAATAATAATAATAATAATAATAATAATAATAACAATAATAATAATAATAATAATAATAATAATAATAATAATAATAAATAATCATTTCTACATTACATTTAATTAACCTGGTCTAGTCTTGTAATCAAGAATCTGCAGATTACTATGCCTGATATTAATAACTAGGCTTAGGCCTCATTTATACATATTCATTGGTGCTCTGCCATTTTGGCAGGTCTTATGGCATCCAGTATTTTAGAGCTTTCTCTTCTCTTAATTTGAAAATAACTGTCACCCTGTCTCATTTGATCAAACGCCCCGAGAAACGCGCTTTTCCTTACTCTCTGTGCTTTCCCCAGAATGCGTATATTTTTTGTAGTTTTTCTTAGGTAATTTAGTCCGGCAGCTTAGCAGATGGATGTGGACGTTCCGGACAAAAGCACCAAATTTTTTTTACATGCTCCTTATGGTCATAGCATTCAATTTTTGGTAGGAACCGCCTCATCCGAGGTCATTATGGCGGCCATCTTGGATTTTAAAATGGCCGCCTAATAAAACCTATGTTTATCTATATCTCCGCTTCTAAACCACTTGGAATTATAATTCTAATGTCTGAAACTATTTTTAGTCTCTTATACACATCT
>NW_022738761.1:946814-950859 GCF_011630105.1 Anneissia japonica
TTTTGATATCAATTTATCATTTCACATTAAATACAATTTCTGATATCAGACTTTTTCAATATATAATGGAATATAATAAATACAAATACATGTCACTACTTTTGATGTTATTCTTTGACTATGCAGTACAGTAAACATATTTAAGGAACAAAACATGTTTTACATGGTGGTCACCTTGGAATTTAATATGGATGCTAAATGACCTTGACCTAAAATGGCTGTCGTAATGACCTGATGAAATAGTTCCTATCAAAAATTGAATTTTGTGAGCTTATGTATGATTTTGCTGTAAAACACGACCACTTACAAACTATTAAGATTTTCTACGTATTTAACAGAGAAATGAAATTTAATGACTTTAAATGACCATCTGACCATGTCACAAGTGCTATAAATCCTTGACCATGAAAATATATTTTTAGACATCATAATTCTTATTGGAAGTTGTTTAAAAGCCGATATATTGATAAATATAGGTTTTGCGTGGCAGCCATTTTGAAATTTAATGACCTCGAATGAAATATTGTAGCTCATAGTAAAAAGTTTGAATTCTGAGAGCCTGGGTATGATTCTAATGTAAAATTTGACAATTACGTAATTTTAAAGATACCAAACAATATTTGACCTTGAATGACCTTAAATGACCCATTTGTGGCAATCTGACCAGGTCAAAAATGATATGATGGTATTCCTCGATCATATAAACATACTCTTAGACATTAGAATTATAATTCCAAGTGGTTTAGAAGCGGAGATATAGGTAAACATAGGTTTTATTAGGCGGCCATTTTGAAATCCAAGATGGCCGCCATAATAACCTCGGATAAGGTGGTTCCTACCAAAAATTGAATGCTATGACCCTAAGGAGCATGTAAAAAAAAATTGGTGCTTTTGTCCGGAACGTCCACATTAAGTCAAAATATGGCCCTAAGCTGCCGTACTAATTATGCAAAACCCAGACCTAACTAAAAAATAAAAATTGCCACAGTATGTAACTCAAGTTAAAATAACACTTTTTTACTCGTGCAGCTCAATCAAATATTATGTCATTTTAAACGACCCATTAAAAAAAATAGACAGCGACGTTCTCTCAGATCAGAAGTTGTCGATGACCTTTTGACCTGAATTCTGCAATACTATGAGATTTTCGGGTCGATTCAGTCGAGTTTCATGTAAATGACAAAAAATCGCTACCCGTATTTTGAAACTCGAGCGTTGCGGTGTATGGGTGTAATGTACACGATTTTAATTCTTTTCAAAATTTGAATAAGATGCTCTACTTGGCCTCTTTTTGGCTACGACAGTTTAATAATTTGTCATTATCAATACTAATTATCATTAATGAAATAATATTCAGTCAGAGGGCTTATTTATGGTAATATTATGTATACTAAGCCTGAAGGTGGCGCTTTCCTACGGCAGCCATCTTTGATGGTACACATACACAACTCTGCATTGCTCCGCCATCTTGTCAGCACTCTAGTTGTTTAATAGCTCTATATGGTAATAAAACACATACAAGCGTTAGTTGGCGTCCTACACTAGCTGCGTAGAGCGATCATTTTTTTTACGCTCTCAATGAGCGTTGTTGGCTCTCTTGTTTTATTTATACTGTTTGGCCATATATAAAGAGTTGCGACCAGCGTGACCACTCACAATTTTTGATATACCCCATGGGTCGAAATTACCCAAGATTCAGCAAAAATTGCCCAAAATTACCCAAGCTTCCTGAAAATGCATTAAAATTTGAAAAATACGTGTTTTTCGCATGTATAGTTTTCCTTTTAGTTCAATTTATAAACCAATTTGTTATTGTAATTGTTTGTGTTAATTATTAAAATTAATATTCATGAGGTGATAATACGGATAGAAAAATACGCCCTCAGTTATCAGTAGATCAGTGATCAAATTGTATTTTGTAATGCATTAATTAGGTAAGATCTATGGCAACGCAATTCACAAATAAACAATTCTTAACCCATGTTTATAGCAATCAACAGTCAATTAACAATGTTAAGTGCACTTCGTTGAGTTTTGCTTACTTCAATGGACTGAAATACACTTTGTTACTTCTTAATTCTTCCTCTATGACAAAAATATTTAATTTTCTTAGTAAAAATACCCAAGAATTTGAACAGAATACCCAAGAACCCAAGACCAAGTCAAAATACCCAAGATCTTGGGTAAATACCCAAGCAGTGGTCACGCTGCACGATGGCTCTCCAGTGGTCAAAGATGATTATGCTTTATAATTGTTTTGTGTATTATTTGGATAATAGCAACGATTTCTACCGCCACCAAGAAGGTTATGTATTCACCGATGTCTGTCTGGGTGTCTATTCCAGTATTAACTAAGTATATTTCAGTCCATTCAAGTAAGCAAAACTCAACGAAGTGCACATAACATTGTTAATTGACTGTTAATTGCTATAACATGGGTTCAGAATTGGTTGTTTGTGATTTGCGTTGCCATTGATCATTACCTTTAAACTAATGCATTACATCAGGGACGTATCCAGGGGGGGGGGGCGTGGGAGCCGCGGCTCCCCCCCCCCACTTTGTACACAGTGTTAAAATTTTAAAGCTTATTCTTGAGCCAATACGAATTCTTTCCTGGGATCACTTAAAATGAATACTTCTAAACATGTAAATATGCATCAGTACACGTTATACATAGGCCTAATAGAACACATAAGCCTAAGCGTGATTTGAAAAAATCTTAAATCCATAAATCTCAGGCCAAGTCTTTTAAGATAGAAATGCGATACTGTGGTTCAATTTCGTTTTTATCCTTTTGCAAGTTTCTTTAAATGTTTGTTTAATAATACTACTGCTAATAGTAATAATAATAATAACAATGATGATGATGACGAGAGTAATAATGGATATTAATATTAATAACAATAAAAAGTGAAGAAAATTGTGCTAAATGTGAAAAATAAAGTTGTGATTTGTTGATCATAATATATTATATATAGTTAAAGCTCAGTAAGCTATAATTAAGCCTAGATTGTCCTGGATATTAAGTAGATTCCTGATAAAAGATCATGAGAAATTTGTTGGCGTTTCATTTTGACTATAATGGTAATGTGATGATGATGAATTTTATTATATAAAAGTGTCATTTCCGGCCATCTCGAGAGGTACTATTTCCTCAAATTTTCTCACCTCAGCCCCAGCCATGGTGGGGCTGAGGTGGTTGTGAAATCACCTTTTTGAAGTAGGCCTATGTAAAGTACATACTCAAAGACAATGTTTTTAAGCTTTGTTTTCTATGGTGTATACACACACATTAGTAAGATCTCTATGGTTGTCAAAAATCCCTGATAAAAGATCATGAGAATTTCTTTTGGCGCTTCATTTTGACTAATGGTGATGTGATGATGATGAATTTTACTAAAAGTGTCATTTCTGGCCATCTAGAGGTACTATTTCCTCAAATTTTCTCACCTTAGCTCCAACCATGGAAAAATATATTCAAATTGAAGTGCGAGATTGTAATTTCCGGCCATCTAGAGATGCCCTAATCATAAATTTTCTTACCTCAGCCCCAACCATGGTGGGGCTGAGGTGGGTGGTTCTTCGGTTTGTGAAATTCCCTCCCTGGTTCACCTCTCTTTCGAATTCCTGGATCTGCCACTGTTGATTTATTATATAATTATTTTTTTATTTATAATGCGTCTATTGCAATTTTCACTTTATCCTCTCAAACAGTCCTAAGAACGTTCAGAGTGCGCTACTTCACAGGGAGATTTTCCCCTTGACACCGCCAGGGGCATACGTAATTCGTATAACGGTTCGGCCCCCCCCCCCACCTTTCAAAATCCTGGCTACGTCCCTGCGTTACATAATAAAACTTAATCACTGAGCTACACTGATTAACACTGGCCGACTGATATTGCATATTTTTATATCCGTATTTATTACCTCATGAATATTAATTTTAATAATTAACACAAACAATTACAATAACAAATTGGTTTATAAATTGAACTAAAAGGAAAACTATACATGCGAAAAACACGTATTTTTCAAATTTTAATGC
>NW_022738761.1:953586-956213 GCF_011630105.1 Anneissia japonica
ATAGTGCTCAGGGGAAATTTGATTGGCTGAATCTATGGCAGCCATCTTGGATGGTACACACACACAGCTCTGCGTATTTCGAACATCGAATACATTGCTGTTAGCGCTCTAGTATTCTTATTATATCTCTATGGCTACCATTGATCTCAATTTCTAACATAATTATTAAGATGTTGTATCTTAGTTTTTCTTTGTAGATTTAAATAATGATTGGAAATGCGTGTTCGATAACTAATATAATGTGGTCTTTTGTGTTTTTAGTACATTTTGATGGTAGATTATTAAGTTTTAGAATGCCTATTCCAAAAAGCCTATTCTAAACCATTAAGATTATGAAGTCATCCAGGCGTGATGAATGGTAACCAACGTCTGGTTGACAATTCAAAGGGCGCCACCTGGTGTTGAGATGACACAACTGTTGTACTCTATGATTAAACAGCAAATACAGAACATACAAAACAGTTGATGCGCTACAGCAAAGATATTGATATATTTTGTGAAATGGCTATATGACTGACACATGATTATGGCAGCCGCCAGATAATTAAGTGACACGGCCGCCAGATAATTAAGTGGCACGGCCGCCAGATAATTAAGTGGCACAGCCGCCAGATACTTAAGTGGCGGCTGCACCTGCCGCATAATTATCCGGCGGCCGCCACTTAACTTAAGGACCTCCGAAATTCACTGGTACTGGTCGAACTAAAACAGACTTCCATAGCATTGCGCGCCATTTGACTATTGCACTGCGCCACTTGTAATTTGTCCTTTTGGCGTTCCATATTTGTGGAGGTGGGTGCGCAGTTATACCATGGAGGAATTCGTTTAAACTAATTCTCTCTGTGTGGTTAAAAAATCAAGTCTGAGATCATGCGAGATGTAATTAATCGCGCTAATGCACTTTCGCACCTAACTTTTAACTCTGAATTTTGTTACTTCAATGTTCTTCTCACAGTCACAACACATAATTATAAAAGATACCTTTATAAATTTATAGAGGTTTATACAGCGTTTCCGCGCTTGCTAGCACGTCGAGCTGTGCATTTTTTTTTTTTTTTTGGCTTTTTGCGAAAGTGTTAGCCGCCCCAGTTACCTGCATACACTTGGTAGCCGATGCCATCAAGAGCCTTTGCCAGTTGGTTACCGAAACCCGTGTCACAGCCTGTGATTAAAACAGCTTTCCCTGCAGCATCAACGTAGCCTCGTCTAAATAATGCTGTGTAGAAATACACTGTTATTAACAGCATTAAAAAAATCAGTGCAATTTCAAAAAACATGTCAATGAAGCCAAGCAGAAAGACGATTTTGTTTGAGTAGGCATACAATACAATATGCAGGGGGGCGTCGAGCGGGGTGAATAATCAGAGCCATATCAAAGAGTATAAATATTTATACTCTTTGATAATAGTGATAATAGCAACGATTTCTACCGCCACCAAAAAGGTTATGTATTCACCATAGAGGCTGTCTCTTATACACATCTAGATGTGTATAAGAGACAGCCTACTACTAGCTACTATGCATAGGGCCAGGTACTTAGGCATAGGGCTAGGGCCTAGCTAGGCATAAAAGTTTACCTTTTCTCTTTCAAAATTCGGAAGAAGGTGAATCAAGTCCACTTTTTTCAAGGCATCTTCAATACTAATTAATAGACTTGGCCATTGTCTTTCCTCGCTTGTCAACAATCGACGGCACGAAGAAAGGGAGAGTTCCACTAGGCTCGTTCCCACAGCCGTTGATTTTTTTCCACTTTACCCGATGTCAAAGGTCATGAAAGCACCGAATGATAAAAGAACCGTACGTAATGATGAAAGAGCCGAAAGCTAAAACTAAAAAGCACCAAATGATAAAAGATCCGTAAGTGCGGCAAAAGCACCGAACGTAATGATAAAAGCACCGAACGTAATGTTTCAAAGCACCGAATGTAATGTTAATAAAAGCACCGAGCGTAATGTAAAAAGCACCGAACGTAATGTAAAAAGCACCGAACGTCATGTAAAAAGCACCGAACGTCATGTAAAAGCACCGAACGTAATGTTCAAAGCACCGAACGTAATGTAAAAAGCACCGAACGTAGGCCTAATGTAAAAAGCACCGAACGTAATGTAAAAGCACCGAACGTAATGTTAAAAGGGCCGAATAACAAATGCGCCGAACAGAAAAGAGCCACCAAAGGCAGTAACGGCGTTCCATAAAATTGAGGGCGGAATTGAAAATGATAGTGCTCAGGGGAAATTTGATTGGCTGAATCTATGGCAGCCATCTTGGATGGTACACACACACAGCTCTGCGTATTTCGAACATCGAATACATTGCTGTTAGCGCTCTAGTATTCTTATTATATCTCTATGGCTACCATTGATCTCAATTTCTAACATAATTATTAAGATGTTGTATCTTAGTTTTTCTTTATAGATTTTAATTAATGATTGGAAATGCGTGTTTGATAACTAATATAATGTGGTCTTTTGTGTTTTTAGTACATTTTGATGGTAGATTATTAAAGCCCCATTCCCGGCAAAATTTCAATTTTAAAAAAAAATCTAATTTTTGTATAATGTTATAAAGATTTATAAATATAATACGGAATTGCTAGTTTAACTGAATTTAGACATTCCTAAGAATGA
>NW_022738761.1:956345-964179 GCF_011630105.1 Anneissia japonica
ATTTTCAGTTTTTAAGAAAAATCTAATTTTTGTATAATGTTATAATGATTTATAAATATAATACGGAATTGCATAGAAGAAATATCGTAGGCGCCGAAAACATTAGCCTATCCAACGCTGCTGGCTAGGCCTAGCCTTACCTTGATTTTAGGTTCTGTTATCACACATAAAAACGGCCGACATGATATTTTCCGTTGCTAGTAATGACACTTGTGTAATATAATATTTCATAGGAATTATTTCAAATTTGTTAAAAAACTGATTCTGACTGAGATTTTGACACTTAAACAAACATATCTTAACCTAACCGAACGAACGCATTGTGCGAGATGCGAACTACAAAAAATAATCTCACTAGAGAGGGCGCACTTTATTGACTGTATAAAGTATACATAAAAGCGAGAGTATTCTAGTGGATGCGATCTACAACCTCTGAATTTGCCTAGTAACGATGAATTCGTCGAGAAAATGGTAATATTTTATGAGAAATAGTCTGTATTTCTCATCTCTTTTGCGTAAAACTAAAATTCATGCCAATATTTTTCCATGATTTATAATAATTGGAGTAATGCAAATGCATATTTTCTAAAAAAAAAGTCAATTTTTAGTGAAATTTTGCCGGGAATGGGGCTTTAAGTTTTAGAATGCCTATTCCAAAAAGCCTATTCTAAACCATTAAGATTATGAAGTCATCCAGGCGTAATGAATGGTAACCAACGTCTGGTTAACAATTCAAAGGGCGCCACCTGGTGTTGAGATGACACAACTGTTGTACTCTATGATTAAACAGCAAATACAGAACATACAAAACAGTTGATGTGCTACAGCAAAGATATTGATATATTTTGTGAAATGGCTATATGACTGACACATGATTATGTGGCAGCCGCCAGATAATTAAGTGTTACGGCCGCCAGATAATTAAAGTGGCACGGCCGCCAGATAATTAAGTGGCACGGCCGCCAGATAATTAAGTGGCACAGCCGCATAATTATCCGGCGGCCGCCACTTAACTTAAGGACCTCCGAAATTCACTGGTACTGGTAGAACTAAAACAGGCTTCCATAGCATTGCGCGCCATTTGACTATTGCACTGCGCCACTTTTAATTTGTCCTATTGGCGTTCCATATTTGTGGAGGTGCGTGCGCAGTTATACCATGGAGGAATTCGTTTAAACTAATTCTCTGTGTGGTTAAAAAATCAAGTCTGAGATCATGCGAGATGTAATTATCGCGCTAATTAGTAATGCACTTTCGCACCTAACTTTTAATTCTGAATTTTGTTACTTCAATGTTCTTCTCACAGTCACAACACATAATTATAAAAGATACCTTTATAAATTTATAGAGGTTTATACAGCGTTCCCGCGCTTGCTAGCACGACGAGCTGTGCATTTTTTTTTTTTTTGAGGGGCTTTTTGCGAAAGTGTTAGCCGCCCCAGTTACCTGCATACACTTGGTAGCCGATGCCATCAAGAGCCTTTGCCAGTTGGTTACCGAAACCCGTGTCACAGCCTGTGATTAAAACAGCTTTCCCTGCAGCATCAACGTAGCCTCGTCTAAATAATGCTGTGTAGAAATACACTGTTATTAACAGCATTAAAAAAATCAGTGCAATTTCAAAAAACATGTCAATGAAGCCAAGCAGAAAGACGATTTTGTTTGAGTAGGCATACAATACAATATGCAGGGGGGCGTCGAGCGGGGTGAATAATCAGAGCCATATCAAAGAGTATAAATATTTATACTCTTTGATAATAGTGATAATAGCAACGATTTCTACCGCCACCAAAAAGGTTATGTATTCACCATAGAGGTATGATAAGAATGTTTAATAGCTCTATGGTATTCACCGATGTCTGTCTGGACGCAGGGTCCCGGAACGCCGCCCTCAGCGGCGAGTGCGAAGCACAACTCAGGCTCATAAGTGGAACGTGAAATTTGGATATGGTTTTGTAGTCAGATTTGCGAGAAAAACTTCAGTTACCCGTATTTATCGACTGAGACGTCAGTGGGAGCTGTAATTTGTATGGCAAGGAGATTGTGCAACCCTTCATTCGTATTAAGGGAATTTACGCCCATAAACTTTGTAGTTATTAATATTTTGGTTATAATAGAAAATATTCATTTTTTGGTGACGTCACACTCACATTAGTTAGCATGCATACGTCATAAGCTAGATACGTCACCTTTTCCTGGTAAGCAGAGATCTTATAAACACAAGATAGCGTTCTCCGCGATTTACGCGTGCAAATTCTGTAATAAGGCATGAATGGCGCCCTCTTGCTAAATTGGAAACTTTTGACCCTTGACCGCTCGACTTTACCATTAGGGTATCAATCCTGTGAACAGCAGAACAGGAACCATCTCAGATCCATGGCAACAGATAGGACGCCCTCTTCCAAAGTTGATTACTTTTTCTCCATAGAGATATAATAAGAATGTTTAATAGCTCTATGTTTTTCTCTTTGGTATAATAGCGCATGAATGGCGCCCTCTTGCTAAATTGGAAACTTTTGAACCTTGACCGACGCTTCTATTTGTTACGCGTAAACGCTATCTTGTGTCTTTACGATCTTTGCTGGTAAGGCAAACTTTCCCGGTGGCGTGCTTTTTTCATGGATAAACCAAAAACAAACGCAACTGCTTTGCACAATATGGATGCCTTGCCCAAGCCAGGACTACAAGAGCCGCATTGTTAGCATTGTATAATACTTAAACAAGGTACCTCTGCAAATGAATTATTCTTAGTTATTTTTTTTTTCTTATTTTAATTCATTTCTTCCGAAAGTGTACTCTCTATCACATATAATTCCACTGTCTTAGTTAGGCCTAGTCTTATGCCTCATCGTCCCCCGCTACACGTACATCAGCAGCCCCTCCCCCATACAGTACAGACGTTTGCTAGGTGTTTCGGTATTCAAGCTGACAAAAACTCAAAAGCTGTTATGTTTGATCTGAAAGTTTATTGTGTTCCAACAAGTCGTTCGAACCTATCAGCAGTGTTTCTCTTATATTAACAAGTAATAATAATGATAATATTTATTTGAATTATGCCATATGTATCGATGAAACTCAAAGAAAAATACCTAAAGTAATTTAAACATATTTTTACTGTATTCCTCTCGTAGACCTTCATGAAGAAAACCTAAATAATGAGATCCTCAAATCATAGCAATACAGCCGCTCTATTGTATTACTTGGTATAACCATGGTTACTCTGGTCAAAAGTTCTAACCACTAGAGATAAAACACTTTCAGGGATCAACTTGATTATAATATACTGTAACTTACACTAACTTAAAATGAGAGTCCCAAATAAGCCTCATAACACTGCAAATATCACTCCGCATATATAAAATGCATTAGACTCTTAAAATACTGTACCACAAATTAAAGTAAATTAATACGCAATCAAACAAATAGTTCTAATAATCATTAACGTTTCTGTCCATGTACAATCAAAACACGCTTCACTTGCATGATGATTCATCATATACCTAATACGATGCTACAATTCTAAGCATAACTATAATTCTAATGATGGTTAATTCGTAATTCCTAATATAACTTCGGTAACAATAGCGACTATATCAATCTCAGTTTCACGATCTTATTTAATCATTAATTACCGATGTTTTACGATAAATTATGATCCGTTTTACAATAAAGTTTAATACAATGATGTTTAACTTACGGTTGAACTGCTCAATACTCATAGAACAACCGTGTTAACTTTCTCAAATAACTAAATTACACTACAGAATTCTCGAACGCTTCTCTCTCTACGAAAAATAATTTGCTGTGCCTTATTGGAGCGCGAAAAGAAAACCACAAAAATGTGAGACAGCTAACAAGAGAGGGTGCTCATTTCGTTCCCACACGAAACACTAGGTAACAACGTGATTGCACCTTCCTTCCCAGGTGTTCATGTAACATTGACATAATTGTTAGCTAACCAGTTGTGTGTATTTCTTTGTGAAAATGAGTACCGCGGCGTATTAATTTTCACAGAGCATTTGCTTCCCCTCTTGGAAAGAGGGATTCGAAATAATTGTCTCCATATCTTCGCTAATTGAATTAATCACCGTAATTTAGCTTACACTATGAATTTAGGGAGCACTTAAAATGTGAAATAATCATTTCACTACCCGACAAACTCTGAACTTTATTCATTCATTAGGCCTAATAGTTTCATATTGCTGTATTATCACTCCAACATCACTGGCGCATGGTAACAACCAACTGACTGCAGACCATTTCCGGTCACACATTACTCTCCATAACACAGCACCCCCCTAGTTCCGTCACCTCTGGGTGTCTATTCCAGTATTAACTGAGTATATTTCAGTCCATTCAAGTAAGCAAAACTCAACGAAGTCCACATAACATTGTTAATTGACTGTTAATTGCTATAACATGGGTTCAGAATTGGTTATTTGTGATTTGCGTTGCCATTGATCATTACCTTTAAACTAATGCATTACATAATAAAACTTAATCACTGAGCTACACTGATAACACTGGCCGACTGATATGGCATATTTTTATATCCGTATTTATTACCTCATGAATATTAATTTTAATAATTAACACAAGCAATTACAATGAAAAATGGTTTATATATTGAACTATATATATACTAAAAGGGAAACTATACATGCGAAAAACACGTATTTTTCAAATGTTAATGCATTTTGAGGAAGCTTGGGTAATTTTGGGCAATTTTTGCTGAATCTTGGGTAATATTTCGACCTAGGGGTATCAAAAATTGCAAGTGTCACGCTGCACATGTACAACAGCCACGTTTATGCGATTCAATTCAAATCATTAACATTTTGTAAGGTAAGAAGGCAGAGAGAATGGCTGGAAGAGGGCCGCCTGCAATTCCGTCGCTTCGTGGCATTGTTGCAGACTCCCTAGTCCGGGCCTAGCCCTAGGCTAGACCTTTTTTAGGTTCAGCTGGCCGCCCTTATATAGGCCTAGGATAGCTAGATATCCCCCCGTTTATAAGCCCCCCTCTCGAATAAGTGTGAAAATTTTCTTAAGCGCCCTGTTTGAATAAGTGCCCCCTTGATGTATATTGATTTTTTTGAAACAATTCTCATGTGATTTTTTTTTATTAGCAAGCCAATAACAATCCCGGGACTCTGGTTGGCATGATTTGATCTGTGGAGTGAATTCACACATTATTCTTCTTATTAAGTCAACTTCAAAATGAGGATATTTTCTCCTGGTCAGATGAGACAGTATCTTTCCAACTTTTCTTTTTCTTTTCCTTTTCCAGACAATTTGCAAATTTTAGCGCGTTTTAATTTTGCAAGAATTAAGCCCTGCAATGATCCTGCTAATTATCTCTTGTTGGTTAACAAGCTAGCATATACACCACCACCACAATTTCATATCTACTGTTGAAACTGGCTTTCTTCTCAGGAGCCATGACCTCTGGATGATTTCTTTTGTGCACTAAAACCATTTGTGATCTTCGGTTTCCAGATGTCCTTATATACAATTTTTTTTCATTCAAAAAGTGCCCCTGAATTTTCAAAGCTCATAAAAACTCCCAGTATTCATATATTTCCATAAGTGCCCCCTCAATTTCCACTCTGTTTTCATAAGCGCCCCATTTGAATAAGCGCTTCTCAAAAAGTGCAAAAAATATTTTAAGCGCCGGGCGCTTATTCACGTGACTCTTAGGTATGTTGCAGGCCTACATTTTATTGGCTAATTATTCAATACCATGATGTTGTAACTTATATTTCAGTATTTAAGCAGTGAAAGCAGGGAACTATGGAAATCGATCGTGTTGTTGGCGGTGTACGTCACCCTTCAGTAACTACAGATGAAATTCTAGAGGCAATGAAAACATTTGAAGTTCGCCAAGATGATATTTGGGTAATCACATATCCAAAAGCTGGTATGTCGCAAAGTTGTTTGATCAATTTATTGACTATAAAATTTTTATCAAGATAGTAAATTCCATTTTATTAGAGAAATCCCAATTTATTAGGGAATGCAACAAAATTTTTGTTTGTGACCCTTTTTTATTTTGAATATCACTTTCCTTCTCTTCTTTATATTGAAAATTCTAGAAGACAACTTCCATCCGCTACATAAGGAACTCATTATATGTAGATCTGGCCGACTACTTCATATGAAATGTAAAACAAATAGATGCAGAAAATCATTTGTGCATAATTCCATCCACTTACACAACTCAAAATTTAAAAGATAATCCATATTTATTTGCTTGAACGACCTGTATATATGTAAAATGGTTTTGTGATAACGTAATTTATTTATTTATTTATTTATTTATTTTTTTAAATTTTTCCTTATGTATGTTTTTATCTAGTAGTTAAGATTTCAAGTGTCAACAGGAAAAATTTCATGTATACTTCATTGTAAACGTGACAATAAAGAAAATCTTATCTTATCTTATTTTATCTTATTGTTAAGCAGTCATTTATTTATATTTTTAATAATATTAATTAAAAATTCAAACATTTATGAGCATCAAATACATCATCATCATAAGTGTATCTATACAATATAATAATTGACATAACAGTGGATAATAATAAGCAACACTCAAATTTGTGAAATAAAAAAATGTTGCAAAGAACATGCAAGATGCTTTTCATTTCTTTTTTTTTTATTTAGGCATAACTTTTAAACTGAATCCAATATTTAATCCGTCAATGTAACTTCTTTATTAGGGACCACATGGATGCAGGAAATAGTCTCTGTTCTCTTGAATGGTTGCGATTTTCAAAAAGCAGATGAAATAGATATCAGGCACCGATATTCTTTCTTGGATATTGTACACCCGGGTCACGTGTGTCCACATGTGAAGGCTGCAAGCAAGCCATCGCCTAGGCTTATCAAGACGCACCTCCCAAGCCACCAGATGGCAAGTGAAATCATCACAAAGAAACCTAAGGTGATACAAGAATGCAACATTAATTTAGAAGTGGGGCTGTAGGTATATTTTGGTTTGCCTTCCAATCACATGATTCTGGGGTCAAATCCTGTGATACGCCAGCACAAACTGTATTTAGTTTAAAGATCACCACATAGTTTCATCGTGTACAAAAGTTAGGAAAGGAAAAAAATGGATAAATTAAAGTCTCTGAATTCCAAGTATTGCAGGATAATGTGCTGTAACAAATTGATGTCTAAGGCCCTGTGCACACTATCAAATTGTATGTAACAAACAAATGTGGCAAATACAAGCCAAACCAGTCACTCGTCGCAAAAATCGATTTTGTGTTATTAATACAGTGTTAGAGAGTAAAATAATAGCTATAAAATGGTAAAAAAAATCATTCAAATCGGACATTTCATTATAAAGTTACAAGCTTTTAACCACACAGCTGTTTGAAGAACAATATATGAGAAATCTGCCTTTAAAGTTTGTGATTTAAGGCATTTCCCATGCAGAAACTATCTTTAAGTCTTTAAATTGTGTTGTTTTAATGTGGAAAATGGGGAAAATAACAGCATAGGATGGTGTGTAGATATATAAAGGTTAGTTTAGTGTAATAAAATAGATTTTTAAAAATTTGACATTTTAGCATGTTTTGTCCATTTTCTCTGAAACACGATCTGCAACGATTGACTGGTTTGGCTTGTCTTTGCCACAACTGTGATATACGTATATGTGTAATATAAAATCATGATGCCCATATGGGCACATCACATAAGGTTGTCATGTAAACTTTGGCAGTGTAGACAGAGCTTAATATCATTTAATGGCTGTTTGTCTACTCATTGTAGACCATTGCATTGTCTCATTGTTGTTTTAAGTAATTAAGGTGTTATAGAAGTAGTG
>NW_022738761.1:964272-1000267 GCF_011630105.1 Anneissia japonica
TTTTTATATTTTTTATTTTAAAACCCAGGATAGGGCATATTAGGTGCACTGGCACAGACAATTCCACTTTATTTGATTTTCCTAATGGATGGAACACTGAACATTTTGTCAGTTTATCTTAGTATCTGAAAGAGTACCTCATTTTGTTTTGTATTCTGATCTCATCTGTATCTAGATTGTGTACGTTGGAAGAAACCCGAAAGATAATGCAGCTTCGCTCTTTAATTTCCACCATTCATGTAACGTTTTAAGAACTTATGAATCCTGGGATGTGTTTTACAAAGCTTTCTGTGCTGGCGATGGTATGTTTTTTTTTTTGCTTTTTTATTTCATTCGATGCAGCTCAATTAACTTACTCTTTCTATTGTTAATTTAATTCAATTTAATTACTTTATTTCAGATTCTCCATGTACAGTACTGTAAACACAGTACAAGAAAAAATATATAACATATTTAGACATAAATAATCCACAACCAGCACTGAGTGTCTCATCCATGATATGATGACGTCACAATAGTAGGCCTACAATAGACTAAAATAACAGCACTAAGTCTTCAAGTGTCTCATCCAGTTCATATATATTTTTGACTCATGCATGCAAGATTTCTCAACAGCATTTACAAGAATATTGCTAATTCTGATCATGAAACCAAATCAGGTTTTTCTTGAGAATTCAAGAAATAGAAACATGGAACATTTCTTGTTACAAACATCTGACTACTACTACAGTGTCTTTGAAGCACCAAGCATTCTTCTGAAAGCATTATTGTAACACAGCTGCTCCCTTCACCGGATATTAATGATTGTAAACCATTACATTACATGGTTTACAATCATTAATATCCTGTAAATTGTCCAAGTCAAGAATATAATTAAACATATCACAAGATTTAACATGGTCTTAAAACTTTATATTCATCATTATTATTAAGTTTGCCTCTATTCAAAGTGCTCTGAGATGTGCTAGAAGAGAGTTGAATTTTGTAGTTTGATGACAATCAGATATTTTTTGATGATGGCCTAATGAAGATCAAAATATTGAATCACAATGACGAGTCTTACTTTATTTAGAGTATGTTTATACTAGGGGCCTGTTTCTGCTGAAGAACTCCAAAAAAAAAATTTTTTTTTTTTAAACGGTTCAAATAACTGTTTATAAACAAAAACTAGGTTGTAACCAATTTTCGAAAAACGGTTTTTAAATGTGTGGTCATTGTTGCGATGACATCATTTTATCCCAGAACGCAGTTCGTACAGCGGAAATGCGGCCGGCTGAACTCCAGGAGGTCACACATATGGGCGGACTATTCTAATAATAATACTGTACTAGCAGTATTGATTACTCCGGTGTTTTGATTTTTCGTTTGTACACCGCCCTTTTGCTGCCCTTTAGCGTGCCTCCCACCTTTTCCTCACCTTACAAAGTTATCACAAATTTGGTAATTTCTTCTTTTCACATAATTTTCTTCAATTTGTTTTACTTCGTGCGAATCTCTGCAAGTTGTGTCGGTTGTGGTTCGTGCTTCGACATTTCACACCGCGAGGTCAAATCACGACGGCTATTTGGTTGATAAATATTATTATGATATCAATATTTTTATCTCGACTACTACCCTACTCTAATTTTGTCGCTACATGTCAATATTTTGTAAGGCAAAAAATGTTTGTGTTGCCCAAGTTTTACTGACCTAAACTCTTAAAAATTTAAGGTCAGCATTGTAAAGAGTTTAAGAACGTCATTTTTGTATTGTGTTTTGCCAAAATTCATAAGTAGAAAAACTACAGTCCTATACAGTATTTATCTATAATTATCATCTTAGTTCATGGTGGCTCATGGTTTGAAATGAACCTTTACTGGTGGAACAAGAGGGATGAAGATAACATACTTTTTGTCAAGTATGAAGATATGAAGAAGGTACGGTACATTTTCCCTAGTTGCTATTGCTATTGTGTCGGTTGTGGTTCGTGCTTCGACTTTTCACACCGCGAGGTGGATCTAGATTTTGTTTTTTTCAAAGACTATGTTCTGAGAGTGCTTGACCAGGTCCGAGGGGGCAGGTAGAGGTGTTCTCTTACATATTGTGGGCTTCAATCTCCAGAGTTTAAGTCATTGTATCTTCTTATTTAAATGAATTCACACTTAGAGATTTCTTTGACCGGCCCTACCCAACGATAAGTTCCAGGATTCTCCTGACACTAGAGGAGAGTACCTGTTAAGGGAAGGGTCCCAAAGTGGCTGACAGGTTTATTCTTTCATTATTGATTCATTCATATATACAAATTTTAATAAAACCTCAATGGTTTGGCTGTGTATATGTCAACCATTCTCATGGTCAGTGACAGCCAAGTGTCTTCAACATGATGATGGCTAGTGTAACAAGTAAGTAAGAGAGGGTGAGCACCACTTAAGTCTCTCTTGATTCTGCCAATTGTTCTCTGAGTAAGAAAATGATAAAACATATCTTAGAAAAACATTATTAGGGAATAATACAAAATATAAGGGTCTGAAAACTCAGGTGAGGCGTTGGTTTTGTATTTTATGGGGCTGTTAAATGTTGAACTTTTTACTTGTGAATTCTCTTTTAAGGATCTTGGCAGTGTTGTCTTGAAAGTATCCGAGTTCTTTGGTTGGGAGATTCCTGATGGAAAACTAGAAGAAGTTGTTAAACACTGCTCCTTCAGCAGCATGAAACAGAATCCAAAGACTAACCACACGTCCAGTGAATGGATGAAGTCTGCCTTTATGAGAAAGGGTAATTGTTTTTTTTTGTGTCATTAGATTTAATCGTTAATGAATTGTGCAAATGAGTTTGGACTTGCCAATTGTGTACTGGCCATGTACTAGCAGTATCCTGACCGCTGATGTAATTATTGATAGTTTAATGTCTATGTCGTGCACATTTTGAGACATTTGCACAATTTACAAATTGTGCAAGCTCTTCCTTGCAAGTTCATCATTGAATAGCTGTGTACCTGTTAGTTCAATCTCGTACACATTTTTTCTTTCATATTTTATTGTCTGTATTTTTAGGTGTTTGTGCTCTTGTATTTATATTAATATTGTGCATTTTAAAACTGCAAATACAGAAAACTAAATTGAAGTGAGCTGACATTTAATGTACTCATAATTAGTGTACTGGCAATAGAGGGATTTAGCGATGGGTGTCATGTGACCTAACTTGGGTGTTGGATGTAAACAATCCACTGACACAGTGGTGTTTTACATGGAGATTTCTATCGCAGCCGCCCCTTATTTATTGCTGTAAAGATAATCATAATTCCCAGTAAGCTATCGCACTGTAATGTTTTTCATGTATATGGTTACTGTTTTTATTGTGCAATTTACAATTGTATTACACTCATCTACTGGGATTTTGTGTTAGGCTCACCTTAGTGGTTTTTTTTTTTTTTTTTTTTGCATAAATTACTACATTTCTGATGGGTTTAATACATAACTTGTTTTTTTTTTCTCTTTATAAAGGTGAAGTTGGAGATTGGAAGAATTATTTTAGTGTGAGCCAGAGCGAAGAGTTTGACAAACTTTATGCAGAGAAGATGAAAGGTTCTGGACTGACGTATCAGTATGAGTTGTGACACCAGCAGTAGTCATAATATTCAATTTATAGATCCTTTTAAATTTATATTTTTAAAACTTCATTAACAGTAATTATACATCAGTGTACCAATATACTCTGCAATGTTTTAGAGAAGAAATGAAAATGACAAAAAATTGCAATTTTTATTAATACAAGGTAAGGTTTTGGTACTTAACTAACTAAACTAAAACAATAAAACATTATGACTTAAGTAAAAACAGTATTATTTTTTTTGCTGTATGATTTGTCTCAGACAACTATATAAATTATATATTTATATACATTCAAATCTTTTACTACCAATATTATGTATTATTGGACTAAATAAAATTGATCAGATAATTTTCTATTTTATTGGGTTTATTATGCTAAAAATAATAATAATAAGTATAATGATAATAATAAAATAGTAAAATAAATTTCAATTCTAATTAAGATTAGTGTTTGCAATATATTGTTTGACTAAATTAACCAGGGAATCAAGCTTTCTATTGGGAGTAATATAACGCTTAATTATCAGTAGCATAACTAGGTTCCGAGTGGCGCTGGTTTGAGAATACAGCCAGAGCCCTCTGCATTTAAATTGGGCAACCACGCTAACTATATGCCTAGCTGTATGCAGTCAACATATTATTCTTTACTGAAGTAATCATTCCCCGGGCCACTTAACCCATCCCGGTCTTTCTGTGTTTATAGGCTTAGAGGGTAAAAATATGATTTTATTAATAAGCAATTAGTAGAGATCCGCATAGTACACTATAGGAAAATTATTATACGTAGGTTAGATTTAATGCTTGGAAAAATTTCCTGAGGGCCTGCAAGGCCCGAAGGAAATGTTTGAATGCATTAAATCTAACCGAAGTATACTAATTTTCCATTTAGTGTACGATGCATGCTCTACTAATTGCTTTATAAGTCAATCGCCGTCTTTTGATTTGTTTTTTTATAACCAAATTTTGTAGCAGTCATTGGTTGCTATAGTGATATGATCAGTATACGTGTGCGTATTTACATTTAGCTGTGCGTATGCTGATTTTTGTCCTGCAGTACGCGTTTATCAGCATACATATCAGCAGTACAGCACGGATACGATGAATAACTATTGTGTTAGAAAGAACTTGTTTGTAATGCTATTTTGATAGACTTTCGTCAAAGAAATAAACATTTCAGCATTCGAGAGAGAATACAGTCACTGACGTCCTTTTTGGTCGGTGCATGCAGAGAGGTAAAATCGTGCGAAGATTTCATAACTAGGCTAGGCTACGGCCTAGTAGTAGTAGGAGGAGGCCCGGGCGGCCTCCTGCCTGGCGTAGGCCTACATCTAAATTTGTTCCTTGAGTCTTTAAAATAGGTCTGGAATATTGCTACTTAACGTTCAGTTTGTTGTGTTTATGAGGGTCCATTGATTCAATGAATTCCTTAATTGTTCATACTTAATATTGAATTTGAAGTAACTTTCTTCAGGTTCTAATTAAGCTTGTTTTACGAAAGTAATTTTCAATTACAATTCAATTTTTATCGCGGTGCCCAATGTATTCGCGGTGACAAAAAAATGAGGAATTTTTTTTTCCACACGAACCTAAAAAAATCAAGCCAAGCGTCCACTAATAGAAAAATTAGTGGACGCTGGGGAATAGGCAAATAACATTAAGAGTTACAGTGATGACGTCATGATTGACATATAAAATGAATTTTTGTACATTTCATTTTACTCTTTTTATAAGTAATCCAGAGTACTGTACCCGTCCCACATTTCCAGGTTTTGGGCCGAAATATTCATTTCTAATATACTGTACTAGCGCGAATAAGCGCCCGGGCACTTTAAATATTTTTGAGGGGCACTTATTTAAACAGGGCGATTATGAAAAAAAGAGTGGAAATTGAGGACGCTTATTGAAATATATGAAAATTGAGGGATTCTTAAACCTCCTTCACACTGAACTACTTTGAATAACGTTCCTGCCCGTTCTAAAAATTTCATTAAACGGGATAAGGACGGGTTGAAATGTGCAATTTTGGCTTTTACTACGACAGAACACAGTTTGAAGTAAGTGCATTACAATTGCAGACAGTTTGTTTAGAACAGTTCCAACCTGTCCTTAACCTGTGTAACCCTGTTCGCAGTAAGTTTCAATCCACGGTTTGCACTACAACATGTCCGTTCAAACCAGTTCATGTACTGCACTGCATTCTGAGGCATTGTTTAATACGTTCAGAATGGGGATCTGGATCATGTTCCAGCTCGATCTACTATAATGCAACCCCTATCTGCCCATCCTCAGACAGAAGAATAGAATGAGAACGTGCAGGACGGGGTGGAACGTAACAACATCGGTGTTGGGTCATACTCCTATTTTCCCCCGTTAACACGATGTTCAGCTCATTTTTGACTTGTAAGTTCCATGTTCACAGTGCGGCAATTCCGTTTCCAATACGGCAATCTCATTCGAAATACGACGTTACCCAGTCCTATTTTTGAACAGGTAGAAAGGGATCGAATTTTAAACATGGTCAACGTTCTGGACCACCATTCCCGTTCATATACTACGTCCATTCCGTTCATATTTCGTTCCTTCCTGTTCTCCAGAACTAGTTTGTGTGAAGGGGGTATTGTGGACACTTGGAAAATTTAAGGGGCGTTTTTTTGAATGAAAAAAGGTTATATAATTACATCTGAAAACCGAAGATTATGAATGGTTCTGGTGTAGAAAAGATAATCGTCCAGAGAGCACATGACAAGAATATTTTGAGTTTTAACAGCAGATGAATTAGTGGTATGCTTGTTGGCCATCTGCTGATTGAGATTATCAAGACCACTGCAGGGCTTCATGCAAACTCAGATGAAAACGCAGTGCTAAAGGTGCAAATTGTCGGGAAAAGAAAAAAAAATTAGGACTATACAAATGTATGAAGATGAAGTTACAAAGATACTGTCCAGGCAAGCCCGTAACCAGGGGGCTTCTAACCCCCCCCCCCCTTTTTTCCTGAAGTGCCCTTTTTTGACTAAAAGTGCTAGCCTCTACAACACAAGAAAGTTTTCCTTTTCACCCCAAACAAGTAAGGCCTAGCTAAGCTGACGACGATATTTTGGCGGTCTATTGGAGTGGTCTATTGGTTTATAGTTTTAATCACAGGGCCTAAAAAATCACTGACTGTGTAGTGCATTCCTCTATGGATTAGTGAGTGGTTGAAACAGTTATTGGAAATTAAAAGAGTACAATACAAGACCATGCAGTGGCGGATCTAGAGGGGGTGAATAGGGTGCTAGCCACCCCACTTCGGTGACTGTAAAAAACGGTCACTCGTCTCGTGTGTGCTTCTCAAGTATACATGTTTACTCTCGTGAAACATACACTTTCTGTTTTAAGCTTACAGTAACTTCTTTTCAGATGTCATCCAAGAGCGTCTAGACGTCTACTAATTCAAAAAAATATATATATAAAATGGAAGCGGACGCCCCTTTCAAAAATCCATGATCAAGGGGACATGGGAATACGTACCCAAATATATTTAAGGGGATGGGTGGTTGCTCCCTCACTTTTCGTCTGCAAGGTAGTAATTTCAGAAGTCAAGAAGATGCCTGAAAGTTGTTAAAATAAACTGCATTAATGACTTGTACAGCCGGTATTCTATCTCTGCCCACAAACATCTGAATTACTGCTACAGGGCCTACTACTACTACTACTGCAACTACTACTACTACTACTACTAATAATAATAATAATAATTATAATTATAATTATAATTATAATAATAATAATAATAATAATAATTAGTTTTCGGCACAGTGAAGGTAAATTAGAAATACATCAAAGAAAATTGAGTTTTATTTTCAATAGAACACCACAGCGATTAATTAGAAGATGATGAATTTTACCCTAGACTCATTTCTGGTAATCTAGAGGTATTTCCCCAAATGTTCCTACCTCAGCCCTTAGTTGTGGACTAGCAGGCCCGTAGCCAGGGGGGTTTTAGGGGTTCGGGCGAACCCCCCTTTTGCCAGCGAACCCTCTTAGCCAGAAAACGATCCCCCGTTTCCAAGATAGTGCAATTTATTACAAAATGGGAGCATTTTTGGCACTGTTTATTTGTCGCTATCGATCGTAGTCCGATCGTAGAAATCAAAACAAAGCTGCAGCCAGCTGAATGACGTAAGCAGCAAGACTTCAAAATGAATGTTAATGAGAGGCTTGTTGCCTAGGCTATTTGACCAATCGCGTGCTCCGTAGTTTATTTACTTTGGCACGACGTCATCACAAAAGTTTGGGCGCTCGACATTTTTCACTTCTCTGGGATCGAGGACATGCGACACGCCAAAAATAGCCTAGGAGGAGGATGAAGCGCCGAGAAAGGATAACCGATTTTTTTGCTTCAAGGCCAGCAACGAAGAAATCACGAAATTTAAGAAGTTAGAAAATTCACCCTTGTTTTCACCACATGCTCATGATACTGCCTAGCGGCGGGACCGGTGTACTTTTTCGGGCTAGGCCTAGGCCCTAGGGCATTGTTTAATACATTCAGAATGGGGATCTGGATCATGTTCCAGCTCGATCTACTATAATGCAACCCCTATCTGCCCGTCCTCAGACAGAAGAATAGAATGAGAACGTGCAGGACGGGGTGGAACGTAACAACATCGGTGTTGGGTCATACTCCTATTTTCCCCCGTTAACACGATGTTCAGCTCATTTTTGACTTGTAAGTTCCATGTTCACAGTGCGGCAATTCCGTTTCCAATACGGCAATCTCATTCGAAATACGACGTTACCCAGTCCTATTTTTGAACAGGTAGAAAGGGATCGAATTTTAAACATGGTCAACGTTCTGGACCACCATTCCCGTTCATATACTACGTCCATTCCGTTCATATTTCGTTCCTTCCTGTTCTCCAGAACTAGTTTGTGTGAAGGGGGTATTGTGGACACTTGGAAAATTTAAGGGGCGTTTTTTTGAATGAAAAAAGGTTATATAATTACATCTGAAAACCGAAGATTATGAATGGTTCTGGTGTAGAAAAGATAATCGTCCAGAGAGCACATGACAAGAACATTTTGAGTTTTAACAGCAGATGAATTAGTGGTATGCTTGTTGGCCATCTGCTGATTGAGATTATCAAGACCACTGCAGGGCTTCATGCAAACTCAGATGAAAACGTGCTAAAGGTGCAAATTGTCGGGAAAAGAAAAAAAAATTAGGACTATACAAATGTATGAAGATGAAGTTACAAAGATACTGTCCAGGCAAGCCCGTAACCAGGGGGCTTCTAACCCCCCCCTTTTTCCTGAAGTGCCCTTTTTTGACTAAAAGTGCTAGCCTCTACAACACAAGAAAGTTTTCCTTTTCACCCCAAACAAGTAAGGCCTAGCTAAGCTGACGACGATATTTTGGCGGTCTATTGGTTTATAGTTTTAATCACAGGGCCTAAAAAATCACTCTTCACTGGAGTGGAAGTAGATGTTTATGTAGAACAAAAAAATTTTCTCATTGCATTATAAACCAATCAAAATGCAAAAATATAATCACATGATCACACAGCTTCATTACTACTAATTAATATGCAATGCAGTTTTTAGTATGGCTTTTTTCTTTAATTAAAAGTACATTTATGACCAGAAACCTTCACTGAAAATACCGGGATGGTGTCCGGTAATTGTAATAAAAAGAACTAACAAGCAAATTTGTCTCAGTGCTCTTTGTTTCCTGTTTTTCTTCTGTTAATGTGTAAATTAGTTGGTACAAAACAACATCCAAAAGGAGGCAAATTTACTATTTATGATTACAATTTAGAGATTGTACCATACCAGGATCATGTCATTTTGCCAGTAACTAAAATAATTTGCTCTTTTTGTTGTTGCTGATGGGTGTATATTAGAGCAATTGAATAAGGTGTGTACTGTATATGTAAAGAATGCTGTAGCTTCCGAGGGCTTCGCCCCCTGGACCCCCACCAGGGGCCCTAGGCGGCCCCCCTGTCCCCCAGCCTGGTGTGCTTGCTTCGCTCGCAAGTACCCTTTTATCTAAAAAAGAACTCCACTCTTTAATTTCTGGCTACTGGCTTTCAGGGAGCTCTCATATGTCCAGAGAAATTATCCTTATTTTGAAATTGACTCATTAAAAAAAAATGTGAATCCACGTGACTCTGCAGCTCAAATCGTGCCAACCATGAACATAGTACAATACTGTATGCATTGAAATTTTTTTTAAATAATTGATAGAACTATTTTGCTCCCACAGACACTCTTCCATTATTTCTGAGTCTAGCTTTCTGGGACTTCAATAATGATAATATTTATAACAAGAGCACTCAGTAGAAACCATACCGGTATCTCCGCCCACCGCAAATCCCTTTCTATAAAATAGATCTCCCAAAATATGTTCCTAATTTACTTCTACCACTTCCACCCCAACTCATTTGTTCCGCTCCTCCTTCAAGAAAATAGTAACTCGCCCAAACATTTTTATTTCAAAGAAGGGCACTATTTCCACTTTTAGCCAGGGTTTTTGGGGAATCTTTTTAGATTTAGCATTTTCAACTCATCTACATTCAAACCACTACCTACTTTAAAAAGAAACACTAACTTGGAAAGAAAGAGGTTATTCGCAAGGTACCGTGCGAACAAGAACTTATTCACACAGTACTGTGCGAATAATTTCTTATTTGCACGGTTATTAGCACAGTACCGTGCGAATAAGTTCTTATTCTTATTCGCACGGTGGATTTTCAGATTTATTCGTTGGTTCGTACCCCTTGTCAGCAAATTTATACCACTGTTTCTATGTTACAGATTGAATTTTATATTGAGTACATTCCAAAGGAAAAAATCAGTGCAATGCAATTTCAAAAAACATAATGAAGCCAAGCGGAAAGACGATTTTGTTTGAGTAGGCATACAAATCCAGGGGGCGTATCCAGGGGCGAATATTAATGTTAAGTAAAGAGTGACGTTGTCACTTATGTCTTACGTGATTTTGTGTCTGACTTTATTCTTGTGATTAACTGACTGTGTAGTACATTCTTCTATGGATTAGTGAGTGGTTGAAACAGTTATTGGAAATTAAAAGAGTACAATACAAGACCATGCAGTGGCGGATCTAGAGGGGGTGAATAGGGTGGCTAGCCACCCCACTTCGGTGACTGTAAAAAAACGGTCACTCGTCTCGTGTGTGTGCTTCTCAAGTATACATGTATACTCTCGTGAAACATACACTTTCTGTTTTAAGCTTACAGTAACTTCTTTTCAGATGTCATCCAAGAGCGTCTAGACGTCTACTAATTCAAAAAAAATATATATGAAATGGAAGCGGACGCCCCTTTCAAAAATCCATGATCAAGGGGACATGGGGATACGTACCCAAATATATTTAAGGGGATGGATGGTTGCTCCCTCACTTTTCGTCTGCAAGGTAATAATTTCATAAGTCAAGAAGATGCCTGAAAGTTGTTAAAATAAACTGCATTAATGACTTGTACAGCCGGTATTCTATCTCTGCCCACAAACATCTGAATTACTGCTACAAGGCCTACTACTACTACTACTACTGCTGCAACTACTACTACTACTACTACTACTAATAATAATAATAATAATAATAATAATAATAATAATAATAATTATAATTATAATAATAATAATAATAATAATAATAATAATAATAATTAGTTTTCGGCACAGTGAAGGTAAATTAGAAATACATCAAAGAAAATTGAGTTTTATTTTCAATAGAACACCACAGCGATTAATTAGAAGATGATGAATTTTACCCTAGACTCATTTCGGGTAATCTAGAGGTATTTCCCCAAATGTTCCTACCTCAGCCCTTAGTTGTGGACTAGGCTGTGAAGTAGATAGGCCAAAAATAAATACATCAAAGACAATGTTTCTAAGTTTTAAGTACATCACATTAATTAATTTGGTTGCTGCAAATCGCTTGTAAAACGTCACTTGACTATATAAAGGTGATGTGATGACGAATTTTTATAGTGTCATTTCCGATCATCTACAGCTATTTCCTAAGATTTTCGAACCTCAGGCCCAACCATGGTGGGCCTGAGGTGGGTGTGGACTCACAAAATGTCCCCTTTATATTTCTTGGACATAAATGCATTATACTACTATTAAAAAAAAATGAAAACACGTGTTCTCTGAGGGTCTACCAAAAACGTGAAAATTGTATTATATTTATTTTTTGTTTTTATTTAAAACAATATGCAAGATGAACATCCACGTACAACGAGATGTTATAGCTGATTTAGAATATGGTCCTGCAACGACCAAAAAATGCAATATACAACAACTTAGGTTTACTTTGGTGATGTAGGCCTACTGGACACAGGACTAGTCCTCTATGTCCAGATCCAAATTTGTTGATCCTGGAATTCTCGATGCTTGTTTTATGGTCAAAAACTGGTTGGTCCTTCCAGAATTTACCTACTCTATTCTCTAACGCATAGAGAGAGGGAGCTGTTAAAACTTCATTTGGGAGTGCATTCCACTTTTCTACAATGCGATTGCCAAAGGAAAACCTTCTTAAGTCCGCACGGGAAAGTTGCTTTAGCAGCTTAAAAGAGTGTCCACGAGTTCTGTCTGATACATTTAATTGTAAAAAAATTAAAGACAGAACTATCATAAAAATTATTTAGAATTTTTAATGTCTCACTCATATCGCCTCTATATCTTCTGTAAGGTAAATTTAATATACGGAGCCTATCAGAGTAACCCATTTCATCAAACTCTCAAGATCGCTTTGCAATTGTAAATGATCCCTAAATCCAGATACATCTCGATATAGTTTGGTGTCATCAGCAAAAAGGAAAACCTCTGAATTAACACATCCTGGTAAGTCGTTAATATAAAAAACAAAAAGAAGAGGCCCCAAACACTGCCTTGTGGTATGCCAAGTTTACAACATCCAACCAAGATGATGATTGACCATTCTACAGTGACTCTTTGAGTTAAACAAATAACTTCATACAAATTAGGGAAATAGTAATTACCATTATGGAAAAATAGTTTTAATCGTAAATAATAGCAAAAACTAAATTTCAATATTAAATGATGGTTAGAAAAAACTGTTTTTTATAATTATTTTCAAAGTAATCATTGTACATCGGCACAATAGATAGTTACTTTAATTATTTACACATTAATATTGTTTCGATGAGAAACTATTATTTTTGAGGGCGTAAATTTTCTATCACCAATTGTAAACATAAAGGGCGTTAATACTAATTATATATTCTTTCCTGTTTTCCACTAGGCGATTTTTTTCGCGCGAACCGAAAGCGTCGGTCTGTGCGCATGCGCATTCGCATTTCCTTCGGAGTTTTTGCGAAGCGAAAAAATGCGCAACCAATCAGAGCTGAGGAAGCGAACCGAGGCTTTGATTCGCAAGAATAAATTCGCCTAGTGAAAAACCGGCTTACTGTATCTTATTCCATTTGATTCAGAATATATTATTGGTGTAATTACTGTAAACTGACGTACTTTACTGTATTAACTGATGTGCTGTACTGAATTGATGTGTAGTTGGGGAGATAAGTTGTAAGTTCATGGTCTATGATTTGATATGTTACTGTCATTATTTAGTCTCTCTGAATTACTATAATTTACTGAATAAGTTTGGGTTTATAATATGCATTGATGTTACCTTAATTACAACACTCATTTAGATCTATGCTGAATATTTCAATGCTTTTAACTTATTTTACTGTATTAGATTTATAATTGAGAATTATATTATATAACTTCACATTTGATTCTGGTTTTAACTTAAATATGATTCTGATAAGCTACAATTTATGATTTACTGTATTCAGTGATGCCATTTATTTAATGGTTTTAATATATCTTGTACATTTTATGATAAAGGTTTCCTGATTACCTTATATGCTATATTGCTGGTTACTGACTGATGTATTGTTACTGATTTTGATTCCTTCAGAATTGAATAAATATTTTTATTAGGTAATTTTACTGGATTGTTTATCTCAATACTTGCTTCCAACATCTGACCGATCCCTCGCCTTGCCAAATATAGTGGTAAAAACCTTACTTCTTATGATATCTAGGCCTATAATTTAAATTCAGCTAAAAAAAACTGCTTAACTACTGTATGTACGGTATCTAATTTTGAAACTTGACAAAATACGTACAGCATCATTGACAATTTTACCAGGTGTTCTTTGGCTAAATATATACCGTAACTGTTATCAATATGATGCACTTATTGGGCCTACGTTCCTTGCTCAACTTGGCGCCGCCTCTGCAGCAACTCCGATCAGTTTTCCCACGGTAATACCACCAACTACAACATTGTAATAGGCAGCTATTTCTTGACATCTGAGGTATATGCAATGCATCTTATTGAAAAGTAAGACTAGATATAGATCTGCTGTGATGACGTTGTTGAGTGTATTAGATGTCTACGTTATGCTTTTTTGCTAATTCATACTTTCTAATTTATAAATTTAAGCGCCTTATATTTGTCAATATCGTTGAAAGAAGCCCCCGCAGCGTGCAACATTGACCTCACTTTATTCCATTCGATTTCAAAGTCTTTAGTTGACATTCTGCTGTCGGGAGAATGTGCAAGCTTCGTGTTCCTGTAGTCATGGATGTGCACCAGGTTAGTCAGTCTATCTGGGTTCTTCCAAAATGAGTATGGAATGCTACAGCAGCAGTTACGTATTATTAAATACATAATAGAAATATCGAAAGTCTCAATGTCAGCAGTTGGTGTAAACATTTTTTTGCTCTGTTCTGGAAAAATCTTTACATTTTTTAAGCTACCTTTCCTGTTCTCTGTCATTAGATATTGTCCAACATCTTTCTTGTTTAATTTCGCGCCCTTGTTCTGCATTGTCTTTCCTTGATTAGCAACCTCCAAAAAGTACTCTCTCATTGTTGCAGTGCCGACATCAACGACAACCGATAGAATAACTTGGAAATTTCTTATTTCTTCAACTTTTTCTTGCTCAAACCCTATTATGAGTAACGAAAGAAATTAAAACATAGCTAAAAAGACTATTTGAACAGTAAAGTTATAAATGGCTTATAAATGGGCAATTGTTTATTCGCAATCTAGATTGTATATGACCATTTATGAGTGAGAGCCACTCAGGTTAGTAAGGCAGACTTTTGTAAGTGGATGGCTAACACGAAGCTTAATTTGGTGAGGAAAGGGAGTAAAAAGTGCCAAAAAACTAGTGTGTTTATCGTTATCAAGGTCTTTTCACGTTATTTGTGTCTGACCTTTAATTTGAAATCGTTTACTGTGTCTTAGGACAGCAAGATGCTGAACAATGTATAATTTAATAGTACAATAAATTAAGCAGTAGTTATTACGTTACTTTATTGGTCAATTTATGACTTTCCCTCTTTATAGTCACTGTGATGTTTTAAAAAAACGGCAGTACTGTAAATTATTCACCTCTCATTGGCCGTTCTGTACACAGGTTGCGGTATTTCTGAACAACTTCAGTGGAAACCCCGACACCGCCAAAGATTGTTGAAAGTTCCTTCCATTGCTTTTCAAACTCCACATCTGGGACTTGGTTGCTGTGGCTGCAGTCTAGATTAGTTTCTTTATAGAGTTGAATGCGTCTCAGATTAGCGAGTTCGGATGTGTCTTTATCATCAGGTGGATGCTCCCAGGATGCATCGCCTTTAAGACTAAAGCAGTGATGTATCAAGGACATCAGAAGGGCAATATCAAACGTGTCAATGTTGGCATCGGCTGTGAAGATTTTTGTTCCTTGGTCTCCATAATCTACACCCCTTAATACGCCATTTTGTCTTTGCCATAACAAAAATCTCCCAACCTCGTGTTTGCCTCTCAGTTGACCCTTCTTCATGAAATACTTTCGCATTAGTTCTGTTCCCAAGTCAATGGTTAATGACTGAAGTGCGTAGAAGTTTCTGATTGCCTTGCTGAAGCTCAAATCTAGAAAATTTATAGCGGTACATTACCAGTATAGAAAAATTAACAATACTCAGTAACTAACAATAGTATAGTAACATCTAACATAACAGACATTATAATATACCGTAAACCATATATTGTTTTGTAGTCATTCAAAGATGTTCTGTCTGGGTTAAGAGTAATTGAGAAATGAATAGGCCTAGAATTTTAGTTACAACTTCAATTAAAATTGTCAATAACAAGTTCACAGGATAAGTAAAAAACGACACGTAAAAAACGACACGTATAAGATTTGGTTAAAAGAATAAATATTTTGATATGTTGTACGTCAACAGATTTTTCTAAAAATTTTAATGTATTTAACAAAAAACTCGGAAACCATTCATAAGATACATAATGTTGAATATTTAAAATCGTGGCAGTTAACCCCTTTTATTAATAATTGATTTTAAAGCCAAATAATAATACCTGCTTGAAACAAGGACCGTATTCCAGCTGTTGACATTACTTTTGTTCCGCATGGAACGGAATCGTACTTTAAGCAATAATCTAAACTTTGAAAATGGTGCTTTCCCTGGTTCGAACCAACTAAGCAAACTGGACAAAGAATGTTTAGGTTGTAACTGACACCACACTTGGAAGGATATAAGTCAGTAAGATGATGCTTAAGTACATGTAAAACCTGTCAAAATAAAGAAGGTAAATTTAGATCATTGAAAAAATAGGAGCATTGTGAAACTGCAGAAACTACTGTAGGTCAAAATACTGTAAATTACAGTCCATTATCCGACAAGTTGCTATCAGCCATTGGTCATCTGTCAAAACGTAGGACCAATTACCCTGATTCTACCACATCAATAACTGAAATTAAACTTAACACATTCCGTTTCACAGAAAAATTTCACTCACCACAAAATTTCTCGTTTACTTAAACAATTATAAGTAAACATGCGTACAATAGCTGCTATATTTATTAACTGTACGACAATAATAGAAGTAAGAGCAACAAAAATCCCGCTTAAATATCCTAAGAGATGTTGTTTAGGTTTATTTTTTCGTAGCTGATTAATATTAAATTGAAAGAACATATAAAGGTGATAAAACGCTTATTTAAAATCAAGTAAAAGCTTGTTATATCTTAAAATTAAAAAGTTATTGACACAAGGATGAAATCATAATTCAGCAACCTAAAATACAATGCCCAATCTGATCTGCCCTATATGGTGGCACTATTAAATACGAAATACATACACATACCTCCATGCAAGCTAGAGGTCTTGGCTTTGATGCTGGTTTCTTCTTACCATTTTCATCCATTTCTGTCCTGCGTGTTATTTCCAAATGTTTATAGAAAAAGAACTTAAAAACTATAATTAATGTTCAATTAATGTTCGTACGACACAGTAAGTGCCCGGCTTAAGGATCATTACCATCCGAAGGGATCGGGCATCTTATCTGAGGATACGCTCTGGACAATTGCGAAATTTTAATAGCTCATATTGCATACAGTTATTTAAAGTGTTCCTGAATACGTTATCATCATCATAATTATCAACTTCATTGCCATCATCATCGATTGAACTCAAATAAGTTAGGTATTCAATACGGTAACAAACTGAATTAAAAAGTTTCATCTAGGCTAATCGTTGTATGTTAAATGTGGATTAGCACGCAATACAACGTTTGAATAATAGGTCTACCGAATGTTGAAAAAAATAACGTGTTTACCTTCAATGATCGTTTATCGTTTATGTATACAACCCCAAGTCTCAGGTAATGCATATTGTCGAATCCTATTTTAGCTTGGTTTGCAAACAACTCTGGATTGCTATTGAATGCTTTGTCCTGGCTGAGATCAAGGAATTTAACGACCAAGACACTGTAGACAGCATCAGGAAGAAAAGTTTTGGGGGTCACGTATATCGATGCTGTCTGCACTTCGTCTTCCTTAACTTCTAAGTTGTCTGTTGTGATGTTCATCCGAGAAGGAACGATGAACACTCTATCACTTTCTTGAGATCTCTGCAATAGAATGAAAACATATAATGCAAGTATGATTGCTTGAAATGGAGGAGTAGATCGACAAAAAAATGTCCTGTGATGATGAATAAACAGATGCATTACCTTGTGGCATGAACAAAATACAATTATAAATATTGAGATTATTTCAATAAAGTATTACTATTACATGTAACAATACATATTTTAACATATTAACATATTATGAAAACCTTTTCAAAAAGAAGTCCAAATGTCTTCATAAGTTCAATGAAGTCTTCAAAGATGCCATCACCATCTTCTTTACTGGCAGTGAGTTCATTTCTCCACAAATGACGTACGAGCTGCTCCGCAAGAATTCCTTCCTCGTCTAATTTACGCCAATACTTCATCATCAATGGAGCGACCTAGTACAACATTAAACAACCATAGAAAAACTCTGTGTACTACTGTATTTAGAAAGGCGAGTACAGTACGACATCGTTAAGGTATACCTCACTGCCGTAAGCGATACCCCATAGCATAGATGTGGCCTGTTTAACTAAATAAATCAAACGAACTAATTTTGATCAACGGAATTTTACGATTGAAACAAAAAGAAAGTGAAGTCAATAATATTCTTCAGAATGAGGTACCTCTTTGGTAATGATGGTTAATACACAAACACAACTTGAGTATATAACTGAACAATTCAAACAGTAATTGTTTAAGACCAACAATATAGTGTTTGTCAAACACTATAGGCCCTAGTATTGGTCATTTAAATAATTAAGTGTACCTTGTCAACATCATCAGGTTTCACAACTGTGATTATTTTCATGAAGATTCCAATCAACATGTGGATGTTAGTAATGACAGTGTTCTGTAATTTCTTGTTATTCGGCGAATACAGAATTATTCCAATATCATTTAAGTAGATGAGTACATGAATGAAGTTTTCTTTGTTAATTCCGCATTGAAAGGCAATTTTAGCCATCTAACATAGAAGATATGAATTAATTACCATCATGTTAACCATGAAACAGTTACATTTATTATATTTTCAATAGGCCTACATTAATGATAAATGATATCAACTGATATATAGGCATACGTAGTAATGCAAAACATATAAAGCGGAAGCATTTTCAACAAGAGTTTGAGTAAGTAATGGGTACCTTATCAAAGGACATGCGCAGTGTGTTTTTTCCAGCTTCTTGAATCTTAGTTTGGAAGTCAACCCATTTTATAGGAACAGTTCTGGCCATCGCCTTCATATAACCGCCTACGTTTGTTTTCAGTCTTTCTATATCACCATCCAATTCTGCAGTGTTGTCTACAGCATATCGTTCAAGGTCTACGTGAACTTCGTATGGCTCTCCATTGATTTCCTTAAATATTCTGTCGAATATGCCATTAATCTTTGAATAGAATCGAAACTCATATTATGATTAATAGTGATTCTGAAAGTAACAGGCTTACTGTAATTCTACTAAAAGTTTAAACACACACATACGACTTACCGATGCCTGCTTCTCAACATCACTTCCTGGTAATAGATCCTTGTGGGTTCCAATTAGACTGATTGTGGGTGATGCAATAATTCCATTAATCACAATTTTCTTGTCTGTGCCATGTAGCAGTACAGCGTGTTCATATATAGACCGTATCCAAAATATGATCACTTCCAAATTAGTCATTTCAAACGGTCCCTAAAACAGAGAATTGGGATGTGCAATACTTTAATAATAAACCCTTGTATGTAATAAATACATACAGTGTAGCCCATGTATGTAATAAATACATTATGAATGTATCTAGGTGGTTTACTTACTTTCTGGGGATCTCTCGGTTTTGCCAGTGCATCCAAATTATCTACCAAGCTGAAAACAACTCCGTAAGCCGATCCATCTGTAAGGAAAAACTGGGAAAAAATAGAAGAGCGGGTTGATGAGAAATGATTGATTATGATAATAGAGATACATTCATAATTTCATTTATTAAAAAAACCCTTAGCATTAAAATCAACCAGGCCTATAGTTTCTTCAATTTCTGTGCACAAAACTACGACATTATTTGACCACACTAAACATATATATAAATGAGCGATGGTTTTATATAACACAGGCAACAATTATGAAATTGGGCACTCTATATATATCTGTCTCTTATACACATCTGAATGAGGTACCTCTTTGGTAATGATGGTTAATACACAAACACAACTTGAGAAAGGCATATATGTAGGCCTTTATAAAATGCTTATACACATACATCACATACATGATTACATATAATGTACTGTATAGAGAAAAAATTGACCACTTACCCGATGAGTTATATAATAAGTAAGGTGACCGGCATAGTCCCATATGCAAGTTACATCACTCGGACCGACATTTCTGCTATTGCCATGGCTCTGGTCGTCAAGTTTACCAACAAGCTTCTTGTGGATTTCGTCTGGGATTCTATTAATATTTACATGGCTTCTTATTGGCCGATAAGTCGATACTGCTTGAGTGCTCGGAGATACTTTAGGTTTTTCTGCCAAAACATAAACAAAAATGAAGTAAATTTCGTCTTCCATCTGTGGATTGAGGACGAAAAACGAAAGATAATCTGAAGCGATGATGATGGCAATCCGCAAGACATGATAAATAAATTTGTTGAAACAATCGTATAGGCCTATAAAGACACTAGTCTAGCGGCTCCTAATGAATGGACGTTTCCAGAGTGTCAATCAAACGTAGAAACTAACAACTGGCCAATTAGAACAGTGCCAGGAGTACACGCACGTGTTGTCCTACAAACGCATGTTATTGCGTACGTTTACGTACGATGCCATTTTGTGGGACCTTCGCAACAATATCTAGTATGAGGATCAGTATTACATAAAAGGTTTCATAATCAGTTTTAAGCAGGGCACACAGTCTGCAATGTATGACGGCCGTAGGCTACCTTTAAAGAGTCTGTAGAACCAACCAAATGCTCCTCTATGCTCAGATGAGGATGACGATGCAGGTAAAGATTTCGACGTAGATGTCATTTGTTGGCTATCTGTTAGCTTATTTGCGACACCTGTAGTTATATTCTCACGTAGCACCTGCTTGGTTTGATGGCTTTCTGTCAACTTCTTTGCAACAGTTGCAGCGATAGCGTGCTCATGTACCTGCTTGGCTCGTTCACACTCTGTAATTATGACATGCGCATTGATTCATATAAAAATAGTAAGCTAATAATAATGATAATAATAATAAGTCGATTTATTGATAAATTGTTTAACTGGTTAATTTGTTAAATTTACACAGGTCTACATCGTTTCGTTTATAGGATCGTACCGTCCACATCCGTTTGCTCTTCCCATTTGCTACAATCCTCATCAACAGTTTGAAAGACAGTCGTTGTGACGATACCATCGGTGGACGGCTCATTCTTATTAAATCTATCATGCACGTTTAAAAATATAATATATTACTATATATAGTCATTATTAAATCAGAAACAATCATAACATTCCAATTCAAATTAGGGCCTATATGGTTATGGACCAACCATTATATTATAAGTAGGCCTAATTGGTTACGAGATTCGTTCAAAATATTACGAACAGGTGTTTTTATATGGTAAATCCATCTGCTACTTTTTTTTTTTCTCTTGCCAACCTTTTTATACGCTTTGGTGACACGAAAATTAACGACGAACAAATGAATTTATCACAAATTCTGATCGGAAAGCATAAAAAATATCAGAAGAGTTCATGAAACAACCGTAACCGATGAGGATGTCTGGATGTATAAGAACTTATATCATATGTGTACGCATAATTCGCGTGCGTAAAAAAGGAAAACCATGTCGATGAAAAAAAAATAAACGTAAACATGTAAAAGGCAATAGAAATGTAAAACAATGCATGTTCTTGTACTTGCCCTTTCCCAAGCATGGCATTTATACAGCTTGTCTTTCCTGACCCCTCATTTCCAAGGAACATCATTCTTGAATTAACAACTGTTATTTCACCGTATTTAATAGCATCTTTGAATGCCATAACGGCATCGTGACCCCTGGCTAATATTTCTGATGGAACTGATAGTTCTAATGAATATAGAATACAATAACTTGAGTATTTCGTGTTGTTTGTACATTTACATTTCAATATAATTTATAGTCACTTTCTAAATCAAATATTTGTTTATTATTTATTTATTTATTTATTTTTGGAGTTCACAATGTACCTTCGATCAATTTTCTCAGTTCTTTCTTCCGGAAACTTCTCGTGCTTTCTTCGTATTTTGTACATTTATTATCATCATACGAATCAAGAGGCGTCTTTCCACTCTGTATTAAGACAATTTCTCAAAATCGTAAAGACATTTGATTGAATTGCGGTTCAGCAGAAAACAGTAGGTCTAATACATTGTTTAAAAAAACATAGACTGATTTGCTAAGGAGAATAATAGTATGGTATGTACGGTATCTGTTACCTCATCCGTTATTGTAACAGACGCGCCATACGTCATTAGGCACAAAGTCTTCTCTCGCTGTTCCTCGTAACTACGTGGACCAAGTAGGCATATATGTAGTGGTGTGCGTCCAAACTACGAATGATATCAAAACACAGAAATAAATGAAATCGGCTCAAATAATTTATAACGATTATATACCATGACCATTATATGACATGTAATAATATTGATAATAAAAATATAAACAAAATAAATAATAATAATAATGATAAAGATGATAATAAAATAATAATAATAATAATAATAGGCCTAATAATAATAGAAATAATAATAACAGGCCTAATGATAATAATAATAATAAATAATAATAAATTTTCCACTCATGCGGAGAGGAAAATATTTCTCATCTAGTTCTAAATAGGCCCTACATACTTTTTTTTATTTGGCTTATATGTAAAAATAACACTAAATTAAAATGTTGAATATGTTTTTGAATGAGATCGATGGTCTATGTTACTATGTGTGATTACAATGGAATATTTTGTTCCATCCGGCTTACGCCTCGTTGAATAAAACATTCCATCTTTCATCACATTATACAAATAATGAATGTTTATGAGCGCAATGGGAAGAATATTTTCATGAGTTGAAAGATTGACTATTCCACTAGACGAGGCGGAGCCGAGTTGAATCAAACAGTCAATCTTTCAATGAATGAACTTATATTCTTTTCATTGCCAAAATAAAAAACATTCATTATTTGTTTTATAACACACCTAAACTAGATTCTTGTCATTTGATGTTTTATGAGAAAAAATCTACCTTTCTTCTGAATGCAGATTCTTGTTATTTGATTTTTTATTTTAAAAAAAATCTACCCTTTTTCTAAGGAAAGGTTTAGCGTCTTTTTAACCAGTCGATAGATAGTACAGGTTGAAGCCATGCTGTGTTCGTATACTGTAAGCACTACTGTATTACATTACTCACGATGTCTGTCCGATTAACGTGTCTGTTCGTCTTTTCTAAGGCCCGTCTCAATACAGACACATAAGAGTACTCCGCCAAGAAATGGAGAATAGTTGAACGATCCTAAGACAAACGTAAACAAATAAATACAAACGATATCGTAAAGCTGTATATACTCTAGTGGCGATGGACAGAGCGCCCAGGGCAAAGTACTGGGGCCCGGGGCTATAGGGGCCCGTTCAATGATAGGCCCCTAAAATCTTTTTAAAAAAAAACGTTTCCCACTTCATTTTTGATAGAAAAAATAGCCAGTGAGCGAGGTTTTAGAGGCAAAAATTCTTGACTATTGTGTTTATTATAATTGTGCATTCTTTTATTTATTCTTAAAAACTGAAAACGTAAATCAGTAACTACAATTTTTAAATTCAATCAAATGCGGCTCGTGTAGGCTTAAAGCTAAAACGTCGGAATCTCCGAGGGGTTGGAGAGGAAAAGGAGAGTACAGTATAAGCGAAGCGATTACCGGTACAACTTGGCAAGTTCCTCTTGTACCAGGATACACAAGAATGATCATATTTAAGAACTTGGGTGTTTATCTTTACTTGGCAGAATATAGCGGAAGTAAATTAATGCCTGAGCTGATATTTTGTGGGTTTTATATCACTTTTTATACAAAAACAAATATACTAAATCATAACTTATAGACAATTATTGTTGTCCGACATGTTTGTGCATTGATAATTTTTATTTATACCCTAATGATGCTTAATCAGCAGAGAAACCTTGGTCCCCGAAAAATGGCCACGGGGGCCCTGATTTTCACTATACTAATCATGCATACCCTAACCATGCCGTAGATGTGCAGGGGCCTAGGCCTAACATTTGTAAAAAAAAAAATCTGAATGTTTGCGGCCAGTGTCCTTTACAGCATTAGCAAACCATTAAGGCAAAATTCTTAAGTCTCCAATCAATTTGGTATAGTTTACTGGGAATTATAATGATCTTTACAGCAATAAACAACGGACGGTCGCGATAGCAATCTCCATGTAAAACACCACTGTGTCAGTGTACTGTATTGTTTATATCCAACACCAAAAGTTACAGGCCCGTATCCAGGGGGGTTTTTATGGTTCGGGAGAACCCCCTTTTCTAGTAAACACCCCTCTTTTCTGGCGAAAACCCTCTTAAATTTCCCAAATAAGTCCTCTAACCCAATTAATGCACTGCACGACCTGTCTCTTATACACATCTAGATGTGTATAAGAGACAGTAATAATAGGCCTAATAATAATAAGCCTATACTAATACAATGCCTAATACTAATAATAATATGCGTAATACTAATAAGCATGTTAATAATCCTCATAACATGGCTAATAATACTTATCTGCCATTAACAAGCTTAATAATATGTAATTCATAAACAAATACCCATTTAGCAATATATTGAAAAATATTTATAATAATTATTAATATCATTATGTTTTGTTATTTTAAGAATGTGAACCTGGCAAGTATGGCGCTGACTGTCTACAATATTGTCATTGTAACGCTGATCAGTGTGATCCTTCCAGAGGCTGTCATATGAACGCAACATGCCACTCTGGTTACAATGGTACAAGATGTTTAGGTAAAGAACATTAAAATCTTTGAAATAATAAGTTTTGGACCATTTAAAGGGGGGGGGGGGGCGGGGGATAATTGTGTGGTTATGATGTTTGGCTTTGAATTCCAATATTCTCTGTTCGGAAATAACCTACTCATTGTTTCATTATATTATACCTTTACCATTAACCCATCCTAAGAAAGAGTACTCCAAAGTTACAAATCGACAGTCAGCAAACTGAGTCAGCTTTAGCGATTTCGTCGGCTGATCATCGGCCGATGGTCCATACAGGCCGTCGTGTGAGGAAGAAACAGTGGCGGATCCAATTTAAAATAGAGTGGGGCCAAGAGAGGAAAATCATATCGTTGTGGCTGAGGTAGGCATACAAAATGTCAATGTTAGTCGCACCTCTGATTGCCGGAAATGACACCCTCGTACTTTAGTTTGAATATAATCGTTTTACTATTTTTTTTAACTTTCAAAAATTTAGGCTGCGCCCTTCCCACCTTCATTTTTATTGACCCTGAGGCATATAGATTTTGTTTATCTGCAGAGAAGCAACGTTTCAACTTTTCAAAATAGGGATATAAACTTGAAATTGTAGGCCCCAATCTTATTTAGTCTTACTATTAGAATTTATCGAAAATGCGGCGAATAACCGCAATCATGTCAATAATATGCATGTACTGGGCATGCTAAAATTATCATGACTACTAGCACGTTACCAACAACAATGACGGTGCTATGGAAAAACAAATTTACCAACCTGCTGCTCTTAGAATAGCGATCGTCAGACTGATAAAACAGGCAGATACAAGCTTAGTAAACTGAGTGATTATATAATTAATTGCAAAATTGTATCCTAGGTGAACATCAGTATGGATTTCGTGAGAATCATTCTACCACTCACGCAATAACTAACCATATATATAATGTCTTAAATGCTTTTTGAGAATCACGAGAACCTATCGCAATATTCATGGATCTTAGCAGAGCTTTTGATCTAATTAATTACAGAATATTGTTTTCTAAACTAGCTCATATGGAATAAGAGGCATCTTCCTAAATTGGGTTAAAAGCACTTAAATAATAGAAAGCAACTTTTCACTGTAAACAAATACGATTCGGTACTGCTTGATTGGTGTGCTACAAGGCTCCGTCTTACGGCCACTTTTATTTCTTATTTCATAAATGATATATGTAAAGTTCATTATTAACTTTCTGCTGCGGACGCTACAAATACATAATTGTATTGGTAATAATGTTTATCAACTTGTTAACTAATGAATAATTAACTGAATCAAATTAATACATGATTTCAAGGTAATAATCTCCAGCTAAATGTGGATAAAACAAATTTGCGTTTCATACTAGACAAACTAATGTGGATCTTCAAAATGTTAATTGAAATTAACAAGTCAATAAGGCAAAGAAATAGTGACCTTTCTCGGAATTCTAATTAATCAATATCTCAGTTGGGTATGCTTTCATCATATCAATAATTTATTCTTCAAGGTCTCCAAAGTAACAGGTACGGTATAATATGCAAATCAGAACAATATTTTCCTCAATTGATTCTATTAATCTTATATAACACTCTTATACTACCCTATTTTGAGTATGGCAATTTAGTATGAGGAAGCACTTACGAAAATAATATCTTACCCCAAAACAGCAAAAGCGTTTAGCAAGGACGATTAATTCCTCACACTACAGACACCATTCTGAGCCCCTATTTAAATGACATAAGGTGTAATGCTTTATTCACAAATACATAGGGCTAAATAGAAAAATATTACTTACCTGACAGAATAATGAATATGATAAGAGAAGTCGTTAAAAAAGAAGTTAGAAGTTGTAGAAAAATATTTCTAAGTATAACTTAAGAAACCAACCAAAATTAAGAGTTCCATTTTCTAGGCTTACATCAAGCTAACATTTCATCAAAGTATATGGTCCATATTTACGCAATTTCATCTGAATTCCAAAGTGTAACATCTGTAAACACATTAAAACACTTATAACTTCTAACACTAAACTAAAACCATGGAAGTTCAGCATACAAAATAATAATGATGAATAATATTATATTAATTAGCAATATAATAATAATGACTCAGTTGAATTACATTTGTAAATAATCAGAAGAGAAACGTTTTGTTTATTTTACTTTTACGAAGAAATGTGTTATTTTCTGTTCATTTCATGATAATGTTGTATTTGCTGTCTTTGAAGAGGGGCGACAGGGAAGGGCTCATACGTGTTTCTATATCGTCCCTTGACCGTTTTATGTATCAGTAACTCTGATTTATTTATTTTTTAAGATACATAACAATTAACATTATCAAATTTATTGGCTAACATTTTTATCATTCTTTATTTATTCTTTATTACTTTATTAGTATTTGTTCAATTAAAGATTATAAGATATTTAGATTATTGCACCATGAATCATTGTAATCAGTGGCGGATCCAAGAATTTGAAATAGAGGGGTTCAGGGAGGGAGTTTGACAGATGGCGGGTCTATACCACCTCAGCCCCAGAAAATGTACGGTTATAGCACCTCTAGATGGCAGGAAATGGCACTCTCAGACCGTAGTATGAATGTAATTTTCTTTTTTTTTTCCCCAGATTTTTTACACTTTTTGAAAAATTTAGTGAGGGGCGGGCCTGCTGGGCCCCACCCCCTTGAATCCACCACTGGTAATGCCTCTGACCCTCAGCCTCCTCTCCCATGTTAATACTCCTTGATATGCTACCGTATTTAGGCCTCATGTTCATCAGCTTAAATGTGTGGGTTGAATTCTTTTTTTAATATATTGGCTTAGATTAGATTTATTCGGTGTAAACACCAAAGATAGCCCACGAAAGTCTAAAAGAAGACTTATTTCCAGTGGTGTCCTTCTGATGGTGATTGGGCAGTACACCGAGACACAATCCCCTACTCTTTTCCGAAGAGTGTACTGCGTTCTTATGGCTTGTTTTGTCAGCTTGTCGCAGCCATACCTCCATGGTCGCAGCATGTCACTAATGCCAATATGAAAAATAACCATTGATTCTGTTCTCTCTTTTAACTTCAGGTTGTGTACGTTGGAAGGAACCCCAAAGATACTGCAGTTTCACTCTTTCATTTCCACCGTTTAAACAAATTCTAAGAACTTACAACTCCTGGGATGTGTTTTACCAAGTATTCTGTGCTGACTGACTATGTTGATCACTAAAATAAGTCAATATGTGACGAGTAAGAAATGTCTACAGACTGCATTCATCACAACATGTATTGTATAAATCTATTGTTTACCATATTATATACCTATAACACCTCAGTCACATGGCCTCTATATGCAAATTACTTTAAATATGCAAAGTAAGGTAGAAATAATAGAGCTAAAATATCTTGGCAGCTGCTAGTCGCAGACAAATTGTCGAGGGCATGAATGTTTTTATTTAATGTAATACAACAATTGTTCTAAAAACGGCAGTAAATGACTCATTCGACCTTTATTGACCTCTGACTCGTCAATTCCAGCAGGTATGTCTCGTCAGACGGGCAGTTCCAAGACACCCATAGGATGACCTTTGCAATAATACAACTAAATCATGTGGTCATTTTATGCAAATAAATGGCCCCTGGCTCCCGGACTATAAAATAAGGTTAAAAAAAAAAGTAAAGGTAGGAGAATAACCCATAACTTGCAGCGTCATTGTGCTGAATTGCGTATGGGCGTGGTCCGTGACTACCTAGCAGCCGTAAAGAGACGCTTCTTGGTAGATAAATGTTCATATTCCACAACGACAGGGGCTGAAATGAACCATAATATCGGGGTAACCCCCTACTCTTCCGAAAGATGTTATGGGTTCTTTAAAGTGCGCATGTATAAGTCCTTATCCAAGAGGACTTCGTTCTACCAACCAACCATGGGCGAGGAGCGGCTGGAACCAGCGCCGATGAAGGCTGTAGCTAGCGGCACCCCTGCCTTAACATCGGCCACTCGACTATAATGTCAACAAGAAAAAAAAAAACAATAATATCCTTGACTAATAAGTAACATTGAGACGATTGTTTAATTGTGTAAAGCGCTATACAAGTTGATTTCCATATTAACGCTGAATTCAACTCCGCTCCCATGATTGTTGGTGGCAGTCCGAACGGATCGTCATTAAAAACGTTCCGTTGCGCGCACGTCGTCGTGTTGCGTTCTCCATATAATCGCGTCGGGTGGTCGACCGTCGGGCGCAGTAAGTGGCCGGCTTTACATGCGGCTTTACATGCTAGTCAATGTCCAAACTTAACGATAGTAGGCCTGATTTCTAACTCAACCTTAATTGCCAGCATTTTCAGTATTGTTTACTTTTGTCAAATATTACTACTATTGTTATTATTAATATTAATATATAATCATGTATAGGTCTAGGTTATCGTAAATACGGTAGTTATAAACTATTTGAATTGCATCTTCTGCACACAGCGTAGCATAGAAAAGAAATGATATGAATAGATTTGTTTTTATCTTATATCCATTTTTGTTCAGTTAAAATATTTAAAATGCTGCTGCAAATAAGACAGCCTCTAATACAAATATGAAGGAAAAATAAATGAAAATTTGCAAGAGTGCTAACTTTAAGCTATTTTTAAATTAAATTTCTAACCCCAACACCAGCTCTGTGGCCCTTTTGTTTATATTTTAATTTTGCCCTTTTTAGGCCCCAGTGATGTCATGACTTTAGTAATCAGTTAGAGGTATCTAAGTGATGTGTTTAATTTAGATGGCGACAATTGCCACTTCAATTGTTACATTATTAACAATATTTATTTGTTTTGTATTCTAGATAAGTTTGACTAGTATAGATTATTGGCTTGTTGTGGAACAAAATAGATCATACTAGACCAATTTGATATTTGTTAATAGCTTCGTCGTTTTAGAAACAGGTAATATAATCGTCTTTATTTTTTTTTTAATTAACGCAAGATTAGTGTTAACCAGAATTATTATTTATATGTGTAGTTGAACGTCAGATACGATCCTGATTGAATCATTTGAAGTTTATTAAGTCGGATGTGTAAGTGTTTCACAAGACAATGTTGCAGTAGCTCTGATAAGGAAGACTAAGTGCACGGTAGTTGCGAAGGAAATTGGATGGAACAAATTAATGAAGATCATCTGTAAATGATACAAAGACTTTTGGATATTTTATTTACAATAGACCTTTCCGGAGTGTCAATCAAACTTAACAACTGACTAATCAAAACAGCGCTAGGAATACGCGCGCGTCTCACAAACACACGTGTTGTCCCACAAACGCACGTGTTTGCGTATGTTTTAACATTGTCGTCTTGTGGGACTTTAGCAACAATATCCAATGGGCGGGGCTTAGCGGAAAGGTCCATTACACTGATTTGTCACGGTTTCTTCCATGTTTGTCCGCTATAGGTGAATCCCTAAAAAACTTACAGACCCGTAGGCAGGGGGGTGCAGAGGGTGCGGACGCACCCCCACCCAAATTCCAAAAGGTCCACTTTTTAAAACTTATTATTTCACAAAATCGTTCCTAATTATCATAAAATGCTATAGCATGCATTGCATTATATGTTTGCCAGCACATCTAGCCGTTGATTTTAAATATATGAAATTTGTTGGAGATTTATCGTCTCCGGTGACTGCAGATTGATCTATAATATAAACAATATTATCTGTAGGCCTTCAGATGTACATGACATAATAACGTTACTTCTTCAGCACCCCCCCCCCCCCCACCAAATAATGAAAATTTAAATAAAATATTCACGAATTATGTGTTTGAGAAATCCATTATATAAGACCCTCAAAATGCTACTTTGTGGCAGCCTCCTGGGGCTTTTCTCAAAAACTCACTCCAGGTCTCTGCCCCTGGGCCTCAAAATTTCAAAAAGTCCACTTTTTAAAACCTATTATTTCATTAAAATCTTTTCTAATTATCACGAAATGTTATAGGCCTAGTATGCATTACATTTTTTTGCTCGCTCTTCTAACCGTTGATTTTTAATAATGTGCTACGAAATCGACCTACAGATGTAAAAGACATAAAAAGTTACAACTTCACAGTGACGGATTAGGGGTGGGGGGGGGGCGGAGATTTAGCAGATTGGACATTAGGAATTTCGTAATTATCAATATAAAATATTAAAATGTGAAAGGTCGAGGAATTGTGATTACTGGAGACGTTGAAATACTGTAGAATGAAGCTACACTCCTCCTGGTTGGCTGAAAAGTTTATTGACAGCAAAGTATTAGGAAAGTTCAAACGGAAGTCAAATTAGAGTCAACAGTATAAGGTTTGTATATTTTTACTTGAATAAAGAACTGTTGTGTCGTCCGCATAAAGGAAAAAGGACAGGAGTTTGGAATATATGTGAATATAATTTTATATAGGCCTAAACAAAATAAAAGAGGGCCTAAAAGAGATCCCTGGAGAACACCACAGGTAATTGAACGAAAATTAGAAATAGAACTAGAGCATTAATACACTGAGCGCGATTTGTAAAAATCGCCGGACCCGAGTACCATATATCACGGTGCGATAGCTATAAAAGAATGGTATTGTCAATTGTGTCAGAGAAAGGAAAGGTCAGTCAAAACTGATAGTATATTGTCTGTTCTCATGCATCAACATTTTTATTAGATCGGTAAGTGCCATGGAGGTATTGTAGACTTTCCTAAGCCCCTATTTTATGCTATAGAACATATTAAAATTGATAATATAATAAAAGAGTTTTGTCATATTTTTTCTCTTATTTTTATTACTTTTGAAAATACTAGATGGAATTCTTCCAAGTATAAAATATGTGTTTGGAGTCGGCCAAACTATCGTCGCCACAAAAAAAATTATGCGGGTAAAGATTGCTCCGATTACTTAAATCCCTGAAGTGAAGGACATTTAATGCTTTAAAAGTATGAATTTGCTATTTCCGGGCATTTATACTAGAGGGAGACATTCTTTTCCAACATTTGCTCACCTCAGCGAGTGCCAGCCATGGTGGAGTAGGTGGGTGTGGGCAGGATTGTATTCTACTACTTAACTTAATGTCTTGTGTCTAAAGTCTACAGTACGGTACCAAACCGGAATGCCTCCAGTTCAACGAGGAATCGACCGGATTGTAGATGGTGTCCGCCACCCTTGGGTCACCACAGATGAAATCCTGGAGGCGATGAAAACGTTTGAAGTTCGTACAGATGACATTTGGGTGATTACGTACCCAAAAGCTGGTAAGAATATGAGAACTAAATATTGTTTGAAGGTTTGCATTTTGAAGTAATACTATGTAAATGCTTGGGGTGCACCACGTAAGTTTTGTTGAGAATGTCTCGACGTTTCGATTGAGTTGCTTCAATCGTGATCAGGAGAAATTGGAATTCACTTTCTAAAAATTATTTTTATTAATTCTAAAATTTCATTAGTGAAGTCCTTAAAAAAGGTCTCCCGTGTGGAAGAAATATATAGGCCTAGGCCTATTTCTATACCATTAATTATATTCTTATTATGATTCAGGAACTACATGGATGCAGGAGATTGTTTCGATTCTCTACCACGGCTGCGATATCCAGAAAGCAGACGAAATCAGCATCTTAAAACGGTTCTTGTTTCTTGACCAACAAAAAACAGATGTACCGCCGCATAATGAAGCCATGAGAATGCCATCGCCTAGACTTATTAAAACGCATCTACCGCCAAAACACATGGCGAAGCAGCTCATCATAAAGAAACCAAAGGCAAGATTTAGGGACACTATTACAGTCTGGCAACATTCATTGATTATTTATCTCATCTTTTTTAAAATTTGTATTCACTTTTCTTATAGATTGTGTATGTCGGGAGAAACCCTAAGGATAATGCAGTATCATTGTATAACTTTCACCGTGCCAATACATATCTAAGAACGTACGAAACCTGGGATGAATTCTTTGATGCTTTCTGCGCTGATGACGGTTATTTTATATTCTTATTTTACTACAATTTGAGCATTAAAGAATACATATATGTGTGTATGTGTGTATGTATGTATAATGTATATGTATGTATATATGTATATAATATGTATTTTTTATAATTGATGATAATTTGACCTTTTTTGTTTTTTGTAATGAATTGAATTTATAATGTTTCTTAGCTTTTGTATTTTGCTGTTTTGCATTTGTAAATAATTTTTTTGTGAACAGGTGTTGTGATGCAAAAAATTTCAGCTTCGGCTGCCGTTTTGTAATTGTTTTTTATATGTTTATACCTGAATAAATTAAATAAATAAAAATATGTATGTATATATATATATATGTATATATTTGTATATATGTGTATATATGGGTGTACATGTATGTGTATATATGTATGCGTAGGGCCTATATATGTATGCGTATATATGTATGTATGTATATATGGGTGTATGTATATAGTCTCTTATTATATATATATATATATATATATATATATATATATGTATGTATGTATTTGTATGTATACATGTCCGTATGTATATATGTGCAATGTGGTCATCCAATATATATGCATGCATGTGTGGGTGGTGGAGGGGTGTGATACTCTTTATTTAATCTCATTTTTCTGTCAGGAGGTAAGACGTAATTTTATAGGTTATGCTGTGTGATTATTAATGATTAAATATTGTAATTAATAATGTATTTTTAATGTAGTTATTGATGGTTCCTGGTTTGATATGAATATTTACTGGTGGAGCCTACGGAATGAAGAAAACGTTCTGTTTATCAAATATGAAGATATGAGGAAGGTCTGTAAATCGTTGTTAGCATTGTGCAATCTGAATTGTTGTTCTTGTGTTTTGGAGTCCACAATAAATTTCAATTAAATTTGATTATCTGATTTAATTGTAGCGTTTAATATCATTTTAATCAATTTTTTTCAAAGGATCTTGCAAGTGTGATAGAAAGAGTCTCCAAGTTTTTTGGCTGGTCAATTCCTGATAAAAAACTACAAGATATTGTAAAGCACTGTACATTTGACTCTATGAAGAAAAATCCAAAAACTAACTTTTCAGATTGTGAAAATATTGACCAATCACTATCAGCCTTTATGAGAAAAGGTTTGTTGAATTATCAACCAATTAAAATCTGCCTTATATTAAGGTGAAGGATACTCTTGAAAAGAACCAACTTAAAAACATGTACCAAGTGATAAAATCTGGTGGGACAAGAATCAACTATAGGTTTTAACTTCCAATGTGACACAAATTCAATTCATATGCATATATGCAAATTTTATTACCAATCATTTCATTTGTGAATCCAAAAATGAATTGTATAATTAATGCGTCTGTTAATCAGCAATTAAGCATTTTCTCATTCTATTTATAATATATTATATTTAAACTGTTTTTAAGTGTTGTAAGTGAACACAAACATCTCATAATAATATTAATAATACTAATAGTAATCTTATGTAGTGCATCATGCCAGTGTCTTTATGCTCTTCACGTTATACCAGTAGTGAACTTGGTTAAATAACAAAATAACGAAAATTATGACAGAAAGACAGCATTTTAAAAACTAGTGTCAGTCGATACTAGGCATATAATTTCATTTATTTTGCCAAAAAAACGTTTGAAAAACACACAATAGACTGAGAAAACAAGACAATACCATACATTATTATTATTATTATTTGGCATCTCTATTCAAAAGAAGCAACATAAATGTTTGATTTTTTTAAATAAAATGGCCACAAACTATATGCCTACGTTTGATATATTGTATATTATATGCATTTTATTGAAATTATAAAGAGGGCCCTGAACATCAACTGAAGGGGTTGATATAAAATTATTATTATGTTGGCAGACATTCAGAAGAGTCAACAGAAGAGTTTGAATCAAGTGGAGGGCGCTATACAAAAACTGTTCAGGGAACAGTGAAATTACAATTTCCCTGTTCCCTGGTTGCAATCTTGATTTTTTTTAAATAAACCAATATCAGTTCGATAAATAAATTGTGTCTATGTTTATCTTTTGATTGTATTTATTTAGGTGAAGTCGGAGATTGGAAAAATTACTTCACCAAGGCTCAGAATGCGAAATTTGACAAATTATACGCCGATAGGATGAAAGGATCAAGTCTCGTATTCGAATTCGAATTATAGTCAATTGAACTCCGTTTTAATTATTGCTAAGCCCTGTACAGACTATCATATTTTATTTGACAAAAACAAAAGAATATGGTCATGATGACATCACATCATGACCATATATTGGCGCATCATGACCGTATATAGGCACATCGTGACCATATATAGGCACATCAGGTCTATATTTTTATTTTATTTAACTTCAACTAGCAAGACCAGAACATGTGAACAAGCACCTCTACAGGGCCGTCTTACCACCGGAGTGAGATAAATGAAACAACAAAAATAAATATAATATGGATAAGAATAAATATATGTCCAATTCACAAATAACAATTAAAATTAAGAAAAAAAAAGATCATAATCTAACAACAACCAGAACGGTGACAAAATGAAACCCAAGTGCAGATGTTATCAGCAAAAAAAATTAGATTTCAATTTAGAATTGTAACATTCAATCACCTTGTTTGTGAAAGATGGAAAATAAGAATCTGATCGAATTGCTAAAAGAAGATTATTCCAGATGGGCACTATTCGTTGAAAATAAAACGATTTATGGGATTTTGTTTTGCATCGACGGACAGATAACATTAAAGAATTTGACGAAAGTCTGGTGGCAGGACGGCCCTGTGAGCAATTTAAATGCACATAGTCATCTATAGAAATGTCATAAATTCCAAAAGAACTTAAAAAAAAAATAAAGATATCTCTACGCTTAAGACGCGACTTATAATCAAGGTCGGGATATTGCAATAAATATATGGGCATACAGACGTTTTTTGGTGAAGAAAATTCGATAATCTGGACAGAGCTTTGGTATACTTGGTTAGCATCAATACTGATATATTGTATATAGGTAATATTGATTTAAGGAATGCTGAAGAAGGTGGGCGGTAAGAATCAGTCTTGAAAATTCCAAACTGCTCATGGGGTAGTTTTGAATTATATTTAATCAATTATATACACATATTATATACATATATATAATTTAAATTCTTTAAAGTTAAATTTTTTTCTTCTTTTTTTTTTGTTTCTGATCAATGATTAATTAATTTGCTCTATATTTAGTTTCGTATTTCACTAACTTCGATAATTGCTTTCTGTATTTTGTTCATTTTGTTTTATTATATTATAATTGACCTATATTGTTTATAATTGTATTTATATTAAACTGGATGGGTGAGGTTCGCAGACTTTCTGTTATAGTGATTAAAGCTGCTCTCCCACCTAGGTTTATTTCACCTAAGAGTCGTACGATTTCTACGAGTTAAAACTCGTGATCTTTGGAAAGGACCTATACGAGCTTATTACGTGTTAGCTACGAGTGAGGTACGACTT
>NW_022738761.1:1000637-1007444 GCF_011630105.1 Anneissia japonica
TTTCTATTATTTTCATTTGAATTCCTTTTTTCCCTTTAGTCACTTTCTTTTTCTTTACGTTTCTTTTATTTTTATTCCTTTCCATTTTTATTTTCTTCGACTTTTTTTTCCTTCAGTTCAGTTTATTTTGTCCTTTTTTCTTTCGTTTTATTTCTTTTTTTATTTCATTTCATTTTCTTTCTTTCAATCCCTTTCATTATCTCTTTCTTCCGTTTTCTTTCTTTTTGTTTTTTTTTTCCTTTTCTTCTTTCATTTTTTCTTTTCTTTCATTTTAAGTTTGTTTTTTCTTTTTTTCTTTCATTTCATATTTTCCTTTACTCTCTTTTTCTTTCTATTATTGGTTTACTTTTCCTTTTCAAATTCTTGTTCTATTATCTTTATTGTTTTTTGTTCTTTCTCTACCTCTTCTCTTTCACTTTCTTTTCTTTCTTCTCATCTCCATTCGTTTTCTTTCCTTCATTTCTCATTTATATTCGTTTTTTATAAAAGAGATATTTACTGAAGCATGTTTTCTTTCAATAACATTAGTTATTTAGTTGACAAAATTTGTAAAATTAATGCCTTTTACTATTAATTTATTATTTTTACTATTGGATATTTTGGTGATTGATGTAGGTCTAAATTTGTATTTTATTCAACTTTAAAAAGCAAGAACAGAACAGGTGAACAAGCACATCTACAGGTGAACAAGCACATCTACAGGTGAACAAGCACCTCTACAGGGCCGTCTTAACACTGGAATGCGATAAATTGAAACTACAAACATAAGTCCAATTTACAAATAACAATTAAAATTAAGAAAAAAAAGATCATAGTCTAACAACAATCAGAACAGTGACAAAATGAAACCCAAGTGCAGATGTTATCAGCAAAAAAAAAAAATTAGATTTCAATTTAGAGTTGTAACATTCAATCACTTTGTTTGTGAAAGATGGAAAATAAGAATCTGATCGAATTGCTAAAAGAAGATTATTCCAGATGAGCACTATTCGTTGAAAATAAAACGATTTATGGGATTTTGTTTAACATTAAAGAATCTGACGAAAGTCTGGTGGCAGGACGGCCCTGTGAGCAATTAAAATGCACATAGTCATCTATAGAAATGTCATAAATTCCAAAAGAACTTTAAAAAAAAAATAAAGATATCTCTACGCCTAAAAGATAACGGTAACAAGTCAAGATGCTTAAGACGCGACTTATAATCAAGGTCGGGATATTGCAATAAATATATGGGCATACAGAAGTTTTTTGGTGAAGAAAATTCGATAATCTGGACAGAGCTTTGGTATACTTGGTTAGCATCAATACTGATATATTGTATATAGGTAATATTGATTTAAGGAATGCTGAAGAAGGTGGGCGGTAAGAATCAGTCTTGAAAATTCCAAACTGCTCGTGGGATAGTTTTGAATTATATTTAATCAATTATATACACATGTTATATACATATATATAATTTAAATTCTTTAAAGTTAAATTTTTTCTTTTTTTTTTTTTGTTTCTGATCAATGATTAATTAATTTGCTCTATATTTAGTTTCGTATTTCACTAACTTAGATAATTGCTTTCTGTATTTTGTTCATTTTGTTTTATTATATTATAATTGACCTATATTGTTTATAATTGTATCTATATTAAACTGGATGGGTGAGGTTCGCAGACTTTCTGTTATAGTGATTAAGTTCGCATTTGTGTCGCTGCCCACTCATTCATTTTTTGTTGTATTTGTATTCTAAATTTATTCCACCATTGTATTGCACTTTGTTTTTTTTTTTGCCAAATATAGAATAAGAAGAAGAATAATTCGTCTAATCACGTCTATCTTATTTAGTCCTAAAACTAAAGAATACATAATGAATACTCATGAAATAACACTCTCTTGTATATAAATTTAATTTATTCAGATATACCCTTTTAAAACTGCGGCACAAACCATCAGGTAGTGCATCCATTAAAACAGTAAAACAACCAAAGAAAAATACATAAGTAAAGTAAAAACAAAAGTAAAGCAACATAAAAAGTAGGCCCCCAGTGGGAGCATTGTTTTAACTTATAACCCATCCACGCTTTCTGTGTTGGCAATTCACTTAAATAACGAAGTAATGAACTAACAGGTTGTTGACTTTTTAGCTCTTTCAAGGACAGGTCTCATCTAGGCATGGCCTCATATTTCGTATCTTTAGCTTATGAAGTATCCCATCTTAAACCGAATTTAGGCCTAGCTCACAAGTGAGACGATAGCTAAATGTTACTGTCCCATGGGTGGGTGTGGGGTGGTTGGCTGTAGACACTTAGCTATCGGAGAATGTTGGTTTAGGACAAATGAGGTTATGGTACTCAGACCAACCATCTAACTTATAATAACTTATGATGGTCTATTCAAATTAGAAAACTATGGCAATAAAAAAGATCGGATCAGAATCCAACGTTGAAAGTATGTTAGCATTACACTGAGATGTGTTTTTTTTTTTTAATGTTTTGATAATAGTTGTTCGTAGTATTATCATGCTTGTTTTAAAAAAACAATTTTTAGAAAATTGATCATGACGGCAATACATTAAATTTTGGATGGTGTGGGAAATATTCTATCTTTCCAGGAATGAGCGTGATATTCTCTCACACAGGAAGCCTTTCTACAGAGTGACCCAGATGTCTGTCGATTGGGCATGGAGGGAAGATGGAATTTTTTTTTATCCGACCAAGTTTACAGTTAGCCTATGATATTATAAAGAAACTTGCCTTCAACTTACATCCTGGCATAGGTACATTTGTGTTAGTATCTTGTCCGAGTTTCCTGGGGTGTTTATATTAATGAAATAATCCAAGACCAATAAACAGTGGCGGCGCCAGTGGGGTGGGAGGGGAGGGGAAGAGGAATCTAGTCCCATCGGACAGGCCTGGATCCGGTCCGACGCCACGACTAGGCCGTCGGATCAAAAATTAAAATAATAATAATTTGCCTATCCAAGCCAACGTTATTTTGATTGCTAATCCCTAATATTGTTATCTAAATACATAATTTGGACCATAAGCCATAAAAACTCTCCCCGTGAGCCGTACCAGAGATTTATTTATTCCGGGCCGTCAACCGAGGCTCTAGTCGGCCCCTTGGCTCGGACACCTCCGTCGGCTATGGTCCCTTTGTCGGAAAACTGACTCTAAAACATCTTTGTTTATCAAGAGATTCCTGCCAGCATAACCATTCTCTATCTTGTATTAGTAATATTTAAAAAAAGATGTAAAAAAGGGATTATAAACTGCAATTTAATTTCAAATAATTCAAATATTGTATTAATTGCCAAAAAGTAAACATACATTATAGGCCTATTAATGCACGTTTGCTATTGTTTAATAAAATTGGTGACCTCACTACAAAAGGGAAACAAACTACTGATTTTATTATTCTTATTAATATTTAGAGCCCTGGTAATAAAACTTTCTGAATTGGCGACTCTATCGCTGGGCTATTTCAGAATAACCAACTTGGCCCTAACCAATTTATATGCGGTTAAAACGCATAAATGGTTAAGGGTTAGTCACTATACTTTCTCGTTGTAAACAATCGAAAGTGTATTGTATCTGCTTGACGCTAAATTATACTGAAAAGTCGGTCCTTCAATTCAATTCAATCTTATTACTCTATCTGGCAGCCATCAAGAGCTATTATCCGCCAAACAAACAATAACAATAACCATGAATACAATACAACAGTAACTAGGGACAAGAGGTAATTTTTAGCTTAATTATAATAGGGCCTATATAAGAAAGTCAGAGAGAGCAGATGTGGCACATTACTTTTTTTAGCACAAAATTAATGAGTAACAGATAGAGATGTAAAACCCTATAAGAAAAACAACACTTCATAATATCGCTTTTTTAAAAATTCAGCCATTTTTTTACGCATGCTCGACGGGCAGGTATAGATGTCCCTGATGGTAGGATAAATGGGCGAGGCCAAAGGCTGCCCTGATGCTCCAGTGGCGAAGCCCTCATAATCTCAGATAATTATTCATCATTTGTCTCTGTGTCGAATACCAAATGTAATTTAACACCTGAATTTTCACTATGAGAGATCCTATCAGATAATTGATATAACAAGCATGGAGCTCAAAAAATAATTTATTTGTTTATAATATCTAACGCGCTATACAAAATATTCTGGCGACCCTAATGGCGTCACGACCCATATCTTAACAAGGACTTTTAACTGTTAAAAGTTCTTGGTTTAACCAAGGCATTTGGTTTTGATTCAACGACAGGATAAATAATGCGAATAGCACAGAGGCCTTCTTGGCATGATGCGCTATAATGATGTAGGCTACTCTACTAGCTAATATTATTACCCACTTGCCTGTGTCGGAATAAAAGTTAAATACTGTTTTTGTCACGAAAACCAGAGACTCTATCAAATAAATTTTATAACATACAAATGTCCGAGTACTTAAGATCCGGTGACCCTACAAACTATTTTGGCGACCCTACTGTGGACCGCGACCATTAGGCCTATAGTTTGAATACCAGAGATGAAAGACTAACTCATTTAAATTAATTTCTACGAAAGGATAGATAGAAATATATTATTATTATTATTGTTTTTCACGTTTACTGGATGGATGGATGAAGAGAGGGCCAGCATGATAAGTTTGGTTGACATGACAGCAGGAAACTATTAGGCCTACTCAGCAGTGAGGTTGCTCATCAAAATTTCTTTTGTTAGGTGCACTTAATTCAGGCAAACAACTTTTACAAGCAGTCTGACAAAAAAAAAAAAAAGACTCATATTTTGTTGGATGATAATTGATAATAGTCACAAATATCAATATCACATATTCACACGCACAGACATGATCATGATATCACCCAGCCAGTGTTATTGTAGTATTCTATCATATTTAATTTTTTTCTAAAATGTTTTGGTAACGCTATCATAGTACGATATGATTGAGTTTTTTGCACACGAGACCTAAACAATCAGAGGCACTATGCCGAAGTAGTGCTTGATCGAGAATAGGAAAATTACGTGCAAATGAAAGTGATGACATCACAACTGACTTATAAATAATAAGTAGGCCTCATGTAAATTTATATAAGCACTTTCCAAGTGGGTAATAATGCAGGTATCCTGTAAATCATTATGTTCCTACTATTAGAATTACAAAGGGCATTAAACTGTCTACTTGCAGCTCTTAACAATTACCGGTATAACACATTTGTACTTCACTTTTTATAAGTCATAATTTTAAAAAAGGGGGTCTTCTACATCCGGCTCCACCCAATTGTCAGCCAATCAACATCAAGTTATCATCTATACCTATATTATTCCTTCATGATAAAACACTGTATGGTGAAAGACTAACATCACTCCCGAAGACGAATAGAGTACCAAAAACGTCTAGAGTACTTCTTTTTTATAAATATTCACGTATACCGCAAATACCATTGTCCAAAATACTGCTACTCCTGAGGAGCTTTTCGTCTATAGAGTCAAGGTATCTATATTTATTGTTATTATTTTACTTTTTCTAGTACCGTAATATCTTTATAATGTTTTAATGATTTTAGACTTATAATAGAGCGCGCAAAATACAAAACAAAACCTATAGGCCTATGTGCTGTAAAAAGTGTACAGATGGAAATACAATAAAAAAGAAAATTTTCTTCATCAAGCAATCACCCAAACCGGAATATGGGATACGCCCTTGTCGCTAACAAGATTTTTTTTTAATGAACCCTAGAGTCAGCACCTGTTAAGTCTCAGCCATCCCGAACTCAAGCGCATCTATGATCTTAAATGATGTAAAATTGAAAAAGATAAACAGCTGAGTCTCCAGTCGTGTTTTGAAAATGGTAACGTGTTCTACAAGCCTAATGCGTTTTCTTTCTGTATACGACTAAACACGTTTGTTTCACATAATTTAGCGGTAGAGCTTCGAATTTTCTCGAGTTGCTTGTTGTTCCTGTATTTTGCAAAAGTAAATAAAGCGCACAAGAGGTAAATCGATTATGTAATTTCTAACTAGCGCCCAAATTCAATAGTTTATGAAGGAGGCTGGAACCAGATGCTAGACTTGAATAGAGAATAATGTTGACACTTACTTAACATACTGCATTTGGCATTTTATTTAATACATTTACACATGAAACTGAAATAGGATATGACTGAGCTTTTAGCACACGAGAAAAATCAGAGGCACTATATCGAATTAGTGCTTGATCGAGGATAGGAACATTCGTAGAAAAATAAAAGTGATGACGTCACAACTGACTTGTCAATAATAAGTAAAGGCCTCATGTAAAGTTTTATAAGCACATTCAACATGGGTAATAATGCAAGTATCTGGTTATCATTATTTTCCTACCATTTCACTTATATAATGGGGTATGAAACTATATACTTTCAGCCCTTAACAAATATAACACATTTGTACTTCACTCTGTACTAAATTATATTTTTATAAATATATACAAACGATTGTGCTGTGCTTTTGTAACTTATAGAACATATTTTGACCTAGTTGATAAATCTTCCATTTGGAGCAAGCTTATTTATTGGAAAATGAATGACAAGTTCATCACTACCATCTTCAATATGTATGCAAAATATAATTCGTGTATAAAAACTAGTGTATTTCAGATTTATTTATCGATTACGGTACATCAAAAATAAAAAATCCATTTACAGTATACAGTATTTTAATTATTTGTAATTTAGAATTCGCTAAATACAAATCTAAAAGTTAGTTTAGGTTTTATCTATAAAAGGAGGGAAAATAAGTGTAAAAACTATATCATACATTATCAAACATT
>NW_022738761.1:1008395-1031250 GCF_011630105.1 Anneissia japonica
ATATATACACACATACATATATATATATTATCAATAACAACATTTTATTGTTATTTTTCTCATTAATATACCTATTAATACCCCAACATATTTTAATATTCAAGGAACTACATGGATGCAGGAGATTGTTTCGGTTCTCTTCCACGGCTGCGATATCCAAAAAGCGGACGAAGTCAGCATTTGGAAACGTTTTGTGTTTCTTGACCAACAAAAAAAGGACGCACATGTATCGCCGCATGATGAAGCTACGAGAAAGCCATCACCTAGACTCATTAAAACGCATCTACCACCCCAACACATGGCGAAGCAGCTAACCATAAAGAGACCAAAGGCAAGATTCAATGACACCATTGAAACCGCACAGCATTATATTGACCATTTAGTTCATCTTCTGCAATATAATTCGTAATTATTTTCTTTTAGATTGTGTATGTCGGAAGAAACCCCAAGGATAATGCAGTATCACTCTATAATTTTTATCGAGCCAATACATATCTAAGAACGTACGAAACCTGGAATGAATTCTTTGAAGCTTTCTGCGCTGATGACGGTTGTTATGACTTCGTATATTATTACATTAACGTCTAATTAAAATAATATAATAAATTATTTTTTAAAGCTACATTTCCACTTTAAAAAAAAAACAAAAAAAAAAAAACAGAAAATAAATCTTAAAACGCTACACCTACCTGCTTTGAAAAACCTTGGTTATATTTAAAATATATTTCAATTAAAAATTTTTAAATTCAATTATTAATTATATAATACAATAATATGCTTATGATTTTATTTCTTTATTCTGAATACATAAATAGAATAAAAACCCAATCCCTAAGTACCTAACTGGCAAACTTATTTCCATTCCAAAACATTAAATACAGAACAAGAAACAATCAAGCGAAAACTAACAAACATTATTTTATTTATTGTAGTGATTTATGGTTCCTGGTTTGATATGAATATATACTGGTGGAACTTACGGAACGAGGACAACGTTTTGTTTATCAAATATGAAGACATGAAGAAGGTATGTAAATTTACTAGATAGGTCTATGCAGCGGCTTACAAAAGGCATGCTAGCCTTGGGCATAGGTTGGCAGATCATACAAACTCGCACACTGTTTTTGGTTGTGATAATTTATGTACGAAAGTGCGTTCTTCAGGTCTATCGGTTCATCAATCCATTGAAGAAAGACTACGTATCCAACTACTGAATATTGTTGGAAATTAATATATTGCCTATGTCTTTTATTTCTTTTCTCTATGTATTGGCCTAAAGATTAGATAAACTTACCTGACCTTTTTCAAGAGGGGGAAACCTTGAATTTTGAAACTTAAAAAAGTCATTAAAAGACTCCCCAGGCGTCGGGAAAGCTCGTTTCTAGCCCTCCTTTCATTTTTGGGGTTTTTGTAAACATTTTGAACCCCCTCATTCAAATCCTGGATCCGCCCCGTATATTATTTTTATTGTCATGTCATGGTAGACGATATTGTACAGGGAAGACTCCCGTTTGTCTCCCACCTTTAGACTAGGCCGATTTGAGGAAAATAAAATTATGAATTATGAACACAGTATTTGGGGATTTGTTTAAATAAGTTATTGTTATCCAATTTGTTCAAAGGATCTTGCAAGTGTGATAGAAGGAGTCTCCGAGTTCTTTGGCTGGCCAATTTCTGATGGAAAACTACAAGATATTGTAAAACACTGCACATTTGACTCTATGAAGAAAAATCCAAAAGCTAACCTTTCAGACAATAAACATATTGACCAATCAATATCCGCCTTTCTGAGAAAAGGTTTGTTTAATCATCGACCAATCAAAATATGTCTCTCATTGAGGTCGATAATGTTTTTTTGTCTTTTGTTTTTCTTCTCTCTTTATAGATCAAATACTGACGTACTTTGTATGTATCGCAGGGTTGCATAACCCTCTTTATGAGGCTTAGGAAAATGCAGGTTTTTTTAATTGTCGTCAGAAAATGTTCTGCTGAAAATCAGGGGTCCCAAGTCTCCGAAAGTCGCGGGAGTCTCATGGAAATCCCGCAAGCGAGAATCTCCAGGAATTCTTAATAGTTGCATCAAAGAGTATGGTTGCATGTTTTTTTACAACTTTATTATCAATTGTCTCACGGAAGTCAGTGCCGATGGGTATCACACCATGCGCAGCAAAATAAAATTCAATATGTTAGTAAAGCTCATTTAACCGGCTCTCCTGGAAGCGAAAACGTGGAAAAGTGAAATTGAATCCAGGATCCTGGGGTTCGATTGCAAGCATCTTCAACCACTAAGCTATACAATCCCACTCCACAATTAAAAAAAAAGCGTTATGACCACTCTAACATCTATGTCTTGAACTGACTGGCATCCTTAATGATACATTTCTTTCTATCATTTAGGTGAAGTGGGAGACTGGAAAAATTACTTTACAAAGGCTCAGAATACGAAATTTGACAAAAAGTACGCCGAGAAGATGAATGGTTCAAGTCTCACATTTGAATTCGAATTATAAACGAAAAAATACCGTTTGTGTACTGTATATCTAAAGTTCATAATTTAGTAAAATCAGTTATTAAAATGCATGTCTAGTATATTAGTTTCACAATTTACTGTAATTATAATTTAATTTTGCCTCCGATTTAGTACTGTAATTCTAATTATATTTCGTTGTCATTCCTTTTCTCTTTCAATCTTTCTTTTATTTACTTCTCGTACTAGATTTTTATTTTCCTATTCTCTTTTCTATTTCTTTTTTCCTTTCCCTTTTTTACTTTTCCTACTACTTTCTAATTCTTTTTATTGTGACTAGTGGTTACGCAAGCACACGAATATAATGAAGTAACAGTTTATTAATATTTAAGATGCATCTTGAGATGATTACCATTTCAAGTTGCAACTATTTGAGTATTAAAATGGTATAATTTTTATCAACTGTATATCAGGCCTGGGATTTATCAATCTCAGCTTAGCAAATGTCTTAAGTCAAAGAAGTTAAGATGCCCCTAAGCAAATATTTTAAGCTGATTTATCAAACTATCTTAGCAAAATCTTAGCTTAAAAACCGTCTTAGATGGTGCATGAGTACAATTAACTTTTTAATTTGCAGCAATTTTTAAGCTAAGAGATATTGATAAATCTGACTTAAGCAAAAAATGGACTAGCTGATTTCTAGTTTGATAAATCTTATGACATTATGGTAACATTTATCTGTTTTACAGAAACAATGTTCTTGTAGCTCATATACATTTGAATAACACGAATAAAAAACACATAACAAATATATCTTCTTTTTAGGATAGACACTACATATTTTATTTTCTAATTGTAACTTTTTTTGTGATATCAAAAGAAAAATTAACTGAAAATATACAAACACCACTAGATTAATATGTGATCAAATTTATCAATAGATCTCTTGCAGCAATTTTTTACCTACATAATTTAGTCTCAAAAATCTGTAAAACGTTTTTAGACACCTACTAACAATAAAGCTAGACATATACTTTCAAAATTTTGTCAGACTAAACAGATACTGACTGATTTAAAGACTTGCCCAGACTATCAAATTTTGTCATGATGACATCACATCATGACCATATATAGGCACATTGTGACTATATATGGGCATACAGCAGTTTTTTGTCAAAGAATATATGATAGTCTGGATAGAGCATTACAATATACAGTTTGGTACATACTTGTTTCAGATATATCCGATGAAACGAGTATCTCTCATGGATATTGGAAGTGGGACAAATCTGTACTTTATGAGACAAAGCCAGATCGAATGTTGTTTGATTAAACTCCATCCACACTATAAAGTTTTTTTGACAGATTTGTGTGAACTGCGCATATATGAGCAAGATGATGTCTTATCACAACCATATATGATCATGATGTTATACCACATCCATATATGGGCAAAATGATGTCATATACACATAAATGGGCAAATAACAGTGGACAGAGTTTGACAGCCTCAAATTTCCAGCATGATACTTAAATGTAATAGTTGGTAATTATTCATATAATTCTGGTTATTAATAATTTCATTTGTATCTGTTTGCATATCAAGCTTCTTATCTAAACATAAATAAATATAATACCTATGCTGTATTCTACAACAGACTCGGTGTTCAGTGTGGTTGTGCGTCGAGAAGGGCTGAGAAATTAACACTAAGCCTGGATTCAATAAAATCGCTACAGAGTGTTCTCATTGCAATCTTTACACTGTGTAGCTGTCCCTGATGCAATCAGGAAGGCTCCCTAATTTCGACCGACTAATCGGTGTCATTAATAGCTGTTGGTGATTGCGTGTAGCAATTTTTTTGAAACTAGTCTTTATAGACATTATCTTCAAATCAATGATATAGAAAACAAATTTGCAGTGATTCTCAAAATTACAACAGAATTCTCATCTGGCCTTGAGGAAGATTTACCTTTGCATGGACAGTTGGAATTCTCTCCCAAACCATATTTTGACAACCACTCTAAAGCATTTGAAAATGATGTAGATAATGTTCAGAAAGAAACAGTAAAGTAAAACATGGCCAGTTGACAACACAGCAGAGTTACCCAGTGTTTGGATCTGAACATAGAGGACTTAGTCTTGTGTCTAGTACATCAGCTAATACAGATACACTCAATACATATCAAACAAAGTTACAAAAACTATAAATGTTCGAGACAGACGTTGCAAAATTAAGATATTTCTAAATTATCTTTCCATGATACTAAATTTCCTGATGTTTTCAATTTTCGTAATAGCTGGTTAGTTTGGGAAGCCTTCTTCCAAAGATGGCATAACAGTCAAACTTCGAGACAATCTGAAAGGGAAATAAATATCTCAAAATTTATTTACAATAATATTAGGATAAATACAGTAATAATAGTACTAATAGTACCAATAATAACAATGCAATAATAACAATAACAATAAACACATGAGCTATAAAAATCAAATTACTTACTTCTTTGTTTTTAAGTTTTTAGTTTTCAGTAAAAATGTTTGCTGCTAATTAAATTATGTATAAATAATGCTGTTTGTACATATTGTTTACAAAGACTCTGAAGACAAAATAATGGCATGAGATGAAAAATTTAACAAGAGGGATTAATTGCCACATACCCTTGAAATGCGTCCTTTATCTCATCGACTTTGCTTGTCTGGCAACACACGGCACATCTAGACATGCTGTTGTCAAACAGTGGTTTGATGTACTTGTCCCCGATGCGTTGAAGATCTGATTTCTTAACCTTTGCAATCTCCTTCAACAAATTTCTGTTCAGGAAGGAAAAATATTCTATCATTCATCATACAATTAATAAGGGTTAAAGGTTATGCTTTTTTACCATACAAAATACGAGGGTCTCTATGTGCAAAAGCAAGTGAACAGATGTAATTGGAAAAACGAGGAAAGAAGAACCCCAAGCCAGCAACCAAACTGTGGGTTGTGAGGTGCCAAATTATGTGGGGTGCAGAGCTTCATATCTGTAAAGAAAGGCACTTCATATATGACTATATTGGATTGGATACACTCTTGTCGCTGAGCAGGGATCTGTCAGAATGTACAATGTCCAGCACCAGTTTTTTTTTTTTTTCTCTTTTGTGGGATCGTCCCACTTTTATTTCATCATAATGTCTTAACCTACATAGATATATTACACATAACATATAGTCTACATTTTAACAGTTATTATATATATTAAGTAAATAATAGTATGAAATATATATCTGTAATGAAAATACTTAGTACATGTCTCTTTACTGTTCTACATAATAAGTGTTCAGATATCGACTATTGTATTCTTTATTTATTTTTTTTTATCATTTTCTTCAATTGCTTGTCTTCCGTAGAAGTCAACCATCACACATTTATTTATACATATATTTATTTAAACTTATCTAGATCGACCATAGACCATTTATTTTTTGCTTTTTCATTATTAATTAAAAATTCACATGTAATTAGCCTGTTTAGTTCAGATAAAAACATCACCCAAGGACATTTTGTCCTCAAACATAATATATTCATTATTTTAACTTTATAAATACAAAACGTCAAAATTGAAATCATTTCGTTCACTCTTTCGCTATAGCTTCCAATAACGATTTTTTTCCATTGTAAGTTATCATAGATTTTAAAACATGATCGCATCATAGTGTGTAATTTCGTCCAACATGCTTCTATATATTTGCATTTAAATAGCATGTGCTCTTCATTTTCAGTAATATTACAATACTCACATAGATTGGTTGCAGATAATTTCCATACATTTAGTCTATGTTTTGTAGGTAATAGTCTATGTAAAAATTTAAAATTGAACTGTGCAATTTTTTTTATATGTAATATTGAATTAATTTTACTCTTCCAACATAGGTCCCAGTCTATTGCATCCATTTGTAACTCCATTTCCCACCTTTTTTGAGCATTTGGTATAATATATTTACTTTTAGTTTACTTATGGAAGGTGTATCAATAATTTGAACATTTCTGTGCACTAAACAAAAAGGTTGGTGTGCTACAATCTTTTTCCAGTTTTTTGGAATTGCATTCATTAACACCGTGTATTCTATCATACCATTTTCTGTTTTTAAAAGCTGAGGGATAATTTCACCCAGTTTTTTAAATCTATTATCAACAATAGTATCTGATATGGTTTTAATGTGTGAGTCTACCCATGTTTTGTAGAAAACAGATTTATTTATTTATTTATTTATTTTTATGTTTTTATTTTCCCAAAGTCTTTGTTTTTTTATTTCACAGATGCATTGAGGCTGTTTTGCATGGATATTATTATATCGTGAGCAAGTAAGAAGCAACTTCCTATAAAATACTGGCATTTTATTTAGCGCTAAATGCTTATCTAAATTTATGTCGGTTATACCTAATATATACTTTACTGGGTACATATAAAAACATGGAATGCACTTCCATTTACCGGGATCTGGACTTAAAAGTCGTTTGACCCAACCTAACTTGAGTGAGTCTAGCATTGAATTAATGTCTATCATATTTAGACCTCCTTTGTTTAGCTCTTGGATGATCGTGTTTAATTGCTTATGCTTATTTCTTCTTTTGCAAATAACACAGTATCATCAGCTATTTGAGCTATTTTTACATTCTCTGTTTCATGAAATGATGGTAGACCTTGACACAATGCGTTGTTTCGTATATTAATTGCCATTAATTCTACTACTAAAACAAATAACAAGGCTGAAAGGGGACATCCTTGACGGATCCCACATTTCATACAAAAACTCTCGGATATCCATCCGTTGTTAATTGTGAAGCACTCCGTGTCAGTATACAAAACCTCTACCTAATATATAAAACTTTTACCAAACCCAAAACTTATTAACGCTTTAATCATGAATCGCCTATCAACAGAGTCGAAAGCTTTGGCGAAATCTAAAAAAATGAGGGCTCCCTCTTTATTATTTGCTTCGGTATATTCAAGCAAATCATCAATTAACCTAATGCTTTCGCCAGCAAATCTCCCCTGAATATATCCCTTTTGGTCATTATTTACAATAGTACTAATTACTGCCTGTATTCTTGTAGCAAGCACATTGGCTGCAATTTTATAATCGACATTAAGTAGGGTTATTGGTCTCCAGTTTTCCAGATTCTCTCTTTCCCCTTTTTTATACAATAACGTGATTATACCATAATGATATACTTATTATTTACATAGCTAAAATTTAGGGTATCACATAGTAGGTTACTGATTGATTACTAATTCCAAAAATAACGATAAAACTCTACAGTTAGTCCGTCAGTACCTGGACTTTTGTTTAACTTCATTTTAGAAACAGCATTCTCACACTCTTCAACTGTTATCAATCCTTCGCACTTGTTTTTATCTTCAGTTGTGAGTTTATTGGTGAATGAATTGTCAACATAATTGTTAATACATATTTCGGAGATGTGTTTATTTTTACATAGTTGCTTAAAAAATATAATTTGCTCAATTAAAATTTGTTCTGTTTCAGATGTGTATTTCCCGTTGCTTTTTCTCAAAGATGTGATATGTTTTTGTTTTGCATTATTTTTTTCTAATCCTAGAAAAAATTTGTTATTTTTTCTCTCTTTTCAAACCATTCTAGTCTGGACCTAATTTGAGCTCCCTTTGCTTCAAGTAAGTATATATCATCTAATTCTTTTATTTTGTTGTGTAATATATTATCTGTATTGTTGTCATAGCTTTTATCTATGTTCAGCACGAGTTGTTAAATAATAAAATTTTCATATCATATGATATGGCAGATATAAATTTTAATTACATCATGGTACTACATCATCGACTTACAATTAGCAAACAGTTCGTTTTCATAATATTATTTTACTGCTTGCAAATATACATGATCATAATAATAATAACAATTTATATTTATACATTGCAGTGCCTTTATGTGCTTTACATATCATCCCATTACCTGGCATTATGTCAAAAGTTGACATGAAATCAATTTACACATGATGATCTCACCTGTTGTAGTCTTTGTTAGTTCGTCTGAGGTAACTCACGAGAGATTCTTCGGATGTAGATGCCACGGTCTCCTCCCGTTCAATCACTTCGTAGAGGACGCTACTAACCGCTGCCTCAAACTGCACATCTTCAAAAACAGTATCACCACTCAAATATCCATCCTACAGAAAAAATGCAAAAAAATCTTAGAACACGTCCAGCAAAGGAAGATGTTATTCTTCCTAGAGGGATAACTATTAAATTGTTTCCTCATTATAGGAAATAGTTAATACATTAGCAAAGTGACATTAAAACAGAAAATCATTTCATATCCTACAGAAGCATGTGTTGCATACTTTTATGTTGTTGGTTTGAGGCACCTTAAGATGGTCACTCAATGCGCACTCGTCAATGGAAAACAAAACACTACAACGCGTGCTCATCGATCATTTTTAATGACGAATGGTTCAGACTGCCACTGACAATCAGCAGATGCTGTCGCGTTGTCTAGTGCTCAATGGGAGCGGGCTTTCATTCGTCCTACGACACAACAAATGCCAGGCTTTAGAATCAAAATCTAAAGGGGGAGGGGGGTGGGGCTTAGCAGTAAGGTTCATTGGTCAAATGATCAACATATAACTCACCACAATTTCTTTAGCCTGCTTATAAGCATTGACAACATGTGTACACTTGAAGAGTTGGAAGAAGAGAAGGCCTTGCTCTGGTTGTACATACATGCGATAGTGGTATGCTAGGCCCAGTCCTCTGATCTGCCGCCACATTGGGCCCTGCAAAATGCACCGAACATAAATTGCTTATTTGTATATGTATTAGCTTAATTAGCTTTTAATAAATGACAGAATGACTTTCTTAACTTGCTTAAAATTGACAGACCTGCTCAATCTTTTGAAAAAGAAGAAAAAGAAAAATGAATTGATGTAAAGTGTTGAAAAAAAAAAGACTTTGGAAAGTCAAATATCTAAAACAGTACCTCAAGAGCACAGAGGTATTCCATGTAAACCATCAAAGCCGGAAGATCAGGATCTGTGTAAGACGAAATGGACGGAATAGTCTGGATAAAAAAGGCAGACTCAACAGATCCAACTCCAACTATTACTCCGGTTGGAGCTCCTTCAGATGGTGGACGGATAATTTGATTAGTCAACTGCTGCACCTGGGTGCTATTATAGAAACAAATAAAATATTAAAATATTTTACTTTAGTTTGGTTTATAATAGTGTTGATAATTTTAAAAAGCAAATGCAACCGATAACAAAATTAGAATATTCTACACCCTCAGGGATTAATGATTCATAGAAAGTATGATGTAAGTTACCTACATTTAAATATACAGAAATACAACACATTTTTTATGCAATAATTTAACCTTCATGCAATAATATTCAACTGGTGTATGTTATACAACTATACTAACTGCTTAGAAGCATATTTATTGAATACCTACTGTTTTTGAGCACTGCTCAAGTTACTAGGCAGGAAGGATTCCCATGGTGCAGTGGGAGAGGTAATTGCAGCAAGTTTCTTCAGGTCAGTCGCCATGTGTACACGTATATTTGATGGCAAAGTTAAAATCTCACGCAACTCGATTAAGTTCTTCAACACCTGCAATTATAATACATTGTACATATTACGTTCTGAATTCTATTTGATGGGGTGCTTACAGAAAGGGAATATGGATTTGTTAGCCAACGAAAAAGTCTTTATGATCATTGGTTTATTATAATATACATATAGATACCTGATCAGGTTCGGTATCAAGTTTAGCTACTAATTCACTCAGGAACTTATGTTGCCGTATCATATTAGATGTGTGATGGTTGCTCTCTGTTAATTAAAAGAAAAAAATAATCACATTATTTTTTGTATCAAATACTACTTATTTCATAGTCCAAAATTACAATATCAATGAAATGAATTCAACATCAAATAAATAAATAAAAAGGCAAATATCGTGGATGAAGATAAATATTTTGACATACTGTCTTTTGTGACAGTATAAACAGAATAAAAGACATTGATCACACCCATATGCAATTCAGCACACTGATGCTGCCAAGTTATAGGTTACTTCCTACCTTTACTTTTATCATAGTAAAAATTTACTACAATCACCAGCATCACCACCATTTATGACCCTCATAAAGAAACATATGGGCAAATATTATAACCTAATTTGACATACATAAAAAAAAATCATCAATAATTACATAAAAAATAAATATGATAATCACCTTCATTAAAGTTTATATCCCGCACCACTGCAAAAGCAATAGTACGTCCTTTTCGTTTCATTTTTGCAACGTCGTTGATCATTTTTGTTGCGATGATCTTCACTCTCTCTGATTCAAAGAAGATGTTGTACATCAAATCATGGAGCCACTGGACACCTTTACAGTACTTCTCATTCTCAACCTACAAATAATGATGATAATAATAAAAAAACCAATACTTTATTGCGCCGATTCTAAGTTGGTTTTTTGATAAGACGAGAGATTTCTGTTATCTAGCATGAGTCAGTAATCAAAATTTGTCAACCACACTGATGTCAAGTACCTTAATGTTGAGGATTGCCAACTGCGTGAACTGTCCACAGTAGAACCTGGACCCATGTAATCCAATGGACGAACCAAAGTTGAGAGTGTCTGCTGCGAGCTCCGTTACCACTTTCTCATGTGAGACCAGCACTGATGATAAATTAATAGAAAATATTATTAGCAATAATAATAATAACTTTTCTATAATAAATACTTCTGCACATTACATGAATGTAGAAATAAAATATAAAACAGATATTATTGAATATATCAGTAAGTTATATTAATTAAACACATGTACCTCCATTTCTCATGATAGCCGATTCGTCAATGCAGTCTAAGTACAGTGACAAGTAGGGTTTTAAGTGCACAGGAAGGGATGCTGTATCAAGTAGAACTCGCATCTATCATAAAAAAAATAAAGTGTTCACTATGTATACCTAAAAGTCAAAAGGTCAGTGGAACAGTAATGGTATTGATTGGATTTTCTATTGCATCTTCCACAATCAATAAAAATCAGCATTGCTTTCAATTTTGTTGTTAAGACCTTCTATCAATTCTGGTTAGGCCAGACACATCTTTAGATGGCAGTGTTTTAGTTTAGCCTTTCATGGTATCTCGGTTATGTTTAGTTGGGTTTTTTTTCTTGAATTGTTTGAAATTAGTAGTGTACTTAAATTTTTAAAAAGTGAATTTTTAGGTTGTATGCTTTTATGGCTTGATATTGACCATTTTATAATAAATATTAACATTAAATAAATAATATTCTTTTTTTTTTTTGCCTTACCTCTACAAAGTTAGTGTGCAGATCATCCAATTGGAAAGTAAATGGAAGCTTAGTTATATCAAAGAGAGCACCCTCCATTGAAATAAATCCATTTAAATTACTTTTGCATTCCACAGGATGAAAGTGGACAGATGCAGGATCGGGAACTGGGAGACAGCTAAGCATCCCCTCGGAAGGTTCAGTCTAAAACAAAATATACAAAGACAGTAAAAATATGAACTTATACCATAAGTACATCTAGGTTTATTATAGTTATTCTAATAATTTACTATTATTAAGAAAGAAAATTTCAACAGGAATGAAGAGCAAATAAAAAAAATGCTCTACTTAAGGGTAAAAATATACTATATCAACCATAAATTAATTCTTTTAAATTGTTTCCATAAAAAATGTCCATAATTCAAATCTTTATACCTCATTTTCTGCAGTAGCCTTCTCTAGAATGTCGGCCATTTTCTTCAAGCCATCTTCTCCTAGCTTTTCGCTTTGTTTTTTGACCCGTTCCTTCTCCTTGCTCGCCATACTGTCTGCCAATTCTTTACTTGGCTTGCCAACTATCTGTTATTACACATGAATTATTAATATTAGATTCTCATAAATTGAATTTTTATCATCATCATCATCATCATCATTATCATCATCATCATCATCCTTCACTGTTAATCACATCCATTAAGATGCATACAAACCGAATCCAAATTTTTATATCAAAAAGCCTACTGAACAAATCAGAAAAAGGAATCGGTGTGTAAGAATAGGGATGCTGGCGTTCAACGCTTTTAAAACGAGGTCCGAATTTTGATTCGTATCCAAAGTGAATGCTGCTGAAGTGATTTTTTTTAAAAGCATATCAGTCTCTGTTGGAATTTGAATCCAAGCCCTATCTTAAAACCTACTGTGTATTGAAAACAAAATCCAGTGTGAACACAGCCTTATACACTTACAGTCACTGATTTTGCCTCAGTCACATATTTTCGAAGAAGGTTGACCCAGTACTCTGCAGGCTCCTTGCCAAGTTTCTTAAAATCTCCAATTTGATTAAGACGTTTGTTTAACTAAAAAAAAACACATAGCAGAATTTAGATTAGAAAATTATAAACTTTATTAGAAATTTAGAACAAAGAAATTTAAAAACATTATTAAAACTTAAGAAAGTTGGTAAATGTGGGACTAACATATAGATATGAATATATTTAAAATTAACAAATAATAGAAATATACAAAATTTACTTTATTATTAATTTACTCTTAAAATATTAATTTTTTAATAGAAAGTAAAAATTCATACGTAATACCTCTTCTGGAGTATTGCCATACAAAAAATCTCCAATACATATAAAAGCAAATGTATCATGAGGGCGCTCTTCCATGCTGTTAAGCGAGTCCAAGATTTCACGGTGAATAACGCTCGTCATCCTGCTCATGTCTATAGACTCTTTTCCAGACACAATGTCTCCAATAACAGACAGCAACCTGGAAATACATCAAACATTATCATTATGTTATACATATTATTATATTGCATAGATATCTTAAACTTTATTTCATTCTCTTTTAGTAAAGACTTTCACATCTGTTATAGCAAGTTAATTGCGCCTTGTTCTTATTTATTAGTATTAATTTTTTTAGCTTTATCCCATGCTTCCAGTCATACTATATTTGTGGGAGAACATTGGACTGGCGCCTTCAATTATGATATTGGCTTTAATAAACAGAGAAAAAGAAGAATAAAACAAAATCTTGCCTATCATTTTTGAGTGGTTGTGGACTAGATTTTATTTTTGAAGAAAATTTGTGAGAATTTTATAGACGAACATGTTTGAATCCAATTTACCCTCTTAGAGATTTCCTTATTTTTACAATGAAGATATCAACATACTATATACAATTTTACAGTACTGAGCATTCACTTACATGAGTGGTTAAACTAATTATAATAATTATTGTGCTCAGCTAACCATCAAATCTAATTAGGTTAAGCCCCAATACACATTCATTTGCACCATCTTCAAGGTTATTTCTTGGGAAAATTTCAACCATTTAAAAGTTGAACATGTACGCACTTGTTTACGTGCCTTATTAATTAAGCATCATGTTAGGACTACTGTAGATAAGGAAATGCGTAAGGTTTCGTACCGCCATGGACGTAAATTTAACAGCTTTCTACGTGAACAAGCAATAATCAACGGAACGTGTAGGAACCCTAGCCATATAATCACTAACTTAACTGGCGAAACATTATCTAAGGAAGAGGAATCTGTCTTAACATTTGGTATCCGTAATGGATTAGCAACACGACCTAAAAATTCTGACATGTTTGTTTGCGCAGAATCAATTTGGGAACAACTTCATAATGCTGGTGCTCTACCTAAATCATTTATTAAACGTGAAAAGATTAAGAACTCAATTCGTGTTATGACATGTAACTTTCTTTATTTTGATAACCGCAACTTAAATTGTGATGCCAAACGTATTAATACTCTAAAAATCCTACGCAAGAAATATGTAATTCTTAGACCTGATAAAGGAAATGGTGTTGCGATAATGAAGAAATCTGATTATATTACATCTATGACCAGCTTGTTCTCTGATTCAACTAAATTTAAGAAATTGTCTACCTGTTCATTAACCACACAGCTTAACTCCTTACAAGCCTACCTTCGAACACTGTTTAACAGAAAAGAACTAACCGAGGCTGAATACAAAGAAATTTGTCCAGTAGCAACCATGCCTGCTAGAGCTCATGGTCTACCTAAGTTACTCAAGGATTTTTATAATATCCCACCTCTAAGACCTATTATTGACACAAGCGGCACTTGTTATTACTCAGTAGCTAAGTTTTTATCTAACTTATTAGGGCCTCTTACTGTTAATGATTTTACCCTTAAAGATTCGTTTGATGCTGCTGACCGCATTAAAGGTATACCAGATCATTTATATAACTTAGGGTACCGTTTTGTATCTTTTGATGTTGAATCTCTGTTTACAAATGTTCCCCTTACTAAAGTAATTAATATAATTCTTGATAGGGTTTACAATATGAAATTGATATCTACTAATCTTAAGAAAAATACGTTAAGGAAACTACTTAGGGATTGCTGTACTAAAACTGTATTTACGTGTAATAATGAACTCTATAAACAAACTGACGGCATCTCAATGGGCTCACCTCTTGGACCAGTTTTAGCCAATATTTTGATGACTGAACTAGAAGATTCTATTGTTCCTAAATTTATAGAATCAGGTATTATTAAGTTTTATACCCGTTTTGTTGACAACATACTAGTGCTAGCTAAACCTAAAGATTTTCATCACATCCTACGTCACTTTAACTCTTTTCATAAACAGATTAAATTTTACCTGTGAATCATTTGAAAACAGTGATATAATACATTTTCTAGATTTACAACTTGACAAGAGCACAGGAAGCATGAGTATATATCGTAAAAATACACATACAGGTCAATATATCCATTATGATAGCTTTGCCCCATGGAACCATAAGATTTCTTGGATTCATAGTTTAGTTTCAAGAGCCCACAAACTGTGTACTCCTGATAAACTTCAAGCAGAACTTTGTAACATTAGAAAACTTATGTTATGGAATGGGTACCCTTTAAAAGTTGTTAACCATGTACTCAATAAATTAAATGAACCTAAATGTATACATAGGCCTACTGATGATAGCTTGATTAAGATCTGGGTTAGATTGCCTTATCTAGGAAAGGCAGGTGAATCAATTTTACGTAGATGCTTAAACGAAGTAAAGAAACACTTTTGTTAAAGAAGTAAAATTCATAACTTTATGGCAGTACAAAAATGTCTCTCATTTTATATCTACTAAAGATCAAACCCCTAAGGAATATAGGAGCTCTGTTGTTTATCATTTTAAATGTCCAGGTTGTAATAGTGACTATATTGGTAAGACAGATAGATGCCTAATAACTAGACTTAAGGAACATTCTTCACGATCTGATAGTGTTATAAATGATCATATACAAAATTGTGAGGCATTCCAATATGTATTATGTTTACAAGGTATACTTGAAAATGATAATGTAGCCTGTAATAAATTAGGTTTAATATTTTCTAATACTAACATTATTGACAGTTCGCAAAATTGGTCTATACTATTGTTTAAAGAAGCGTTTGCTATATGTAGACTACACCCATTGCTTAACAATGGGCTGAAAGCTTCAAAGGAGCTTTCTTTGTTTTTGTAGGTAGCTTTGATCAGTAGAGTAAGAATGCTTTGATCCTTAGTTTATTCATAGCTATGTCACCTACTAGGGGTAATGTTTTGATTGGTCAAATGCTTTTGGTACTTTTTTGGTGCATATAAGCTTGCAAATATGGATACTTTTTATTCCTGATGAATTAATGTTGAAATATTGAATCCCGACACGATGGCCTGCATTTTGATACTTGGAGTATGTATTATACTATCTTAAACAAGTACAGTAAGTAGAATGTACTTATTGACAATAATCGAATGAGTGATAATTGATTTCCATAGATTAATAAAAACAACAATAACAAATGATAATAATAATTATATTTTACTTTTCTCTTATTTGGTCAAGCTTTCCAACTGGTGTATTGTCAAACTTAATGTAGAAACAGGCTTCGCTATTCTCTATTATAGACTTGCGTACCTGGAATGTGGAATGATCAACACTGATATTACTTTTTACACTCACTACAATAAACTTTGAATATAATTTATCAATACAATATAATTTATATTATTAAAATTGTGATAGAATGTAAGGTAGGAACAATGGTTCATGCTACTGATACTGGGAAAAAAATTATGAAATTAGACAAAAATTACATAATGATAAGTTTAATACTGTTACCTTGCTACAGTATGGATCTTTTATCTCAACAAACTCCCTTTGCAAAGGTGAAACAGCAGTGTCCGTCAGGTATTCAAGGATAACATTTAAAGCCGACATCTCATACAGGTCCTAAAAAATGAACAAACCACATACACATAAACAAAGAGAACATTAGATAATACAGGCTACCATTAACTTACATACAATGTATTGTCATCTAAAGATGGGTTTCCAAATATCTAAAGCTCTGTCCAGACTATCATGTGACATGCCTAAATATGGTCATGATGACATCACATCATGACCATATATAGGCACATAACAACTATATATGGACATACAGCAGATTTTTGTCACATCAAATTTGATAGTCTGGACAAAAATTTAGGTTCTCTCATGACATTTTGACACTGCTGACAGCTCAAGTACTGTATCCTGCAGTTGTCTATATACTGGGCACACAGTGGCGGAGTTCAAAAATAGAGGGGGCCCAGGAATGGATTTTCTACAGATGGGGTTCTAGACCGCCACAGCTCCAACGATTATGATTACGGCACCTCTAGATGGCTGGAAATGGCACTCTCTAACATAAATTTGAAGTTTTTTATCCATTTTTAAAAATAATGTTATGTTCATGCACCGAAGTAGAAAGTCTAACTTAACAATTTTGATATTTTTTATGTTTTATTGTTGAATGGTTTTTAATGATATTACAGTCTAATATGACCACAACATAAGGAAATCCTCTCCTTTAAACTTCTAAGCTTTGCAGATCTAAATATACATATATATTTCTTAAATCAAGTCCACTCATTAAATTAGTATATATAGTATAGATAATTTTGTCTGTCAATCTCAGATATCCAAATTTTAGGAAATTACGTTTTATGCATGCACCAATATGAGAACTTTAACCTAATAACTTTGATATGTATATGTTTTATGTTGTTTGTTGAATGGACTTCTTTAATAATAATATTACAGTCTAATATGACCACAACATAAGGAAGTCCACTCTGTAAATGTTTAGCATAATATTGTACAGAGAATTTTGATTGTTTATCAATATCACTATACACATGTTAGATCCAAATCACGTTTTATGCAAGCACCGACGAGGAAAGATTAAACATAAAAATTTTGATATGTACACGTTTTATGTTATGTGTTGATTGGTCTTAGTTAATAATATTACAGTTTAATGGCTAAATGTATTACAGTTTAATGGTTTCCAATAATATTACAGTTTAATGGTTTCCAATAATATTACAGTTTAATGGTTTCCAATAATATTACAGTTTAATGGTTTAATGGCTCCAGAACCCTGAACCCCATACCTGGGCCCCTTAAAGTTGAATTTTTTTCTCCATTTAAAAAGTAATTCAAAAAAAATTTTAGGCCGACTAGCAACTGGCATACATCGCTGGAGTTTCGGTCAGTTATTATTGAAAAGAAACCTATGAAACAAGCTGAATGCTCTGCCCTTAAGTTTTACTTACATTTGTACTGCAAACCATTGAACACCCTTACCTGGGATTTAGGTCCTCTCCAGCCAATATATACCATGCCATTGGTTTCATCATCAGATGGGTATGGAATGGTTTGCACCACTGATTCTAGGAGTGGTGGTACTGGTGACTGCCACGGTCGAGTAAGCGGTGGCAGCTCCCCCTGTTAACAAAAAATCCAATATTGACATTACTTTCATATTTTTCAGGAGTTAAATATAAATGTATTCAAATTCTAATTTATTTAAAGTACATGTAAATAAGGAGAATATAGTCATTAAATTACACAAGAATATATAGAATAAAATACATTATAAAAAAATGAACATATTAATTAACCTTTCCAATGATCTTATCTTCAAATTCTTTCAGTTTTTCAAACACTTGTTCTTGTTCCACCTGCCCGGTGATAATCAAACAAAGATTGTCTGCTCGATAGAAATCCCGATGATAATTTCGCACTTTCAAATTACTGGTGCTGTCTCGAAGATTTGCCATAATACCACCAGTCTCAGACTATAAAACAATGTATTAATTTTGCTACAATAAAATATGGTAAAATAATTTATGTGAAATATACAAGATGTATAGTGAATTTGAAATATTTATACACTTTATACATAGACTTGAGGTCAAGATTTAGTAAACAAATTAACTAATTATACCTTGTAACCACACACTCCAGGATACATTGCCCTCAGTAGCTCCAAATGACATCTACTTTCACCCGAGTTCTCGCGAGCCTGCATCTCGCAATAGACCACGCCAGCGTCTTCTCCTTCACCGTTGATGTGGTGAACTTCGGTCACATACCCGGCATCCTGAAACATTAGGTTATTGTGAGACACTTTTCAAGCTGAGCCAAGAAGACTGATACTAAAATTAGGCTTAATATTTATATAATAAACTGAATTCATCATTATCATTATAATTTTCCATGGATAAAAGAGTAAACTGACAGCTATCAACTAAGATATATTAAAATTAGAATATTATAATAGTCATCGTTTCAACTTAGTTATCAATTATTAGATATCAATATTTAAAATACTCAATATTTAACACTTTTTCCTCAAAAAAATACCATGAATATAAATTCATATTTATGTTTCACAAACAATCATGAAAACTGTCAAAATATATTCACAAATGAAATCTAAAATCATGTGTATAAAGTAAACAGCCAAGCACTTACAGTAACAGATTTTAAAACTTTAGAAAAAGATAAATAAAGAATGAGTAGTAGTGATGAGTATAGTAGTGACTGACCGTTAAAGTTGGATACAATACATGGTCAAGGTAAATAGGCATCAGATTCAAGAACCCCTCAGACCCAGCGGTCATCACTGTATAGCAAGTATGGTCAGTATCAGTCCATGCGTTTGTACCTTGTGCAAGACACCGATTGGCCAGCATATCCAAAACACCCTACAATAATAGAAGTAATGGTATGCATACACAGAAACACAAAAAATTCTTATTATTATCAATATCAATATTGTTATTGTCATTATTTTTTGTTATTATTATTTTTGTATTTGCATAAGTATAATTATTATTCGATCTCGATCAATATGACTTACATATTTGATGTTATTGCTAACGTCATTAAAAAGTCATTTTATATTTATTAAAATTTTATTAATGGTCACATTATCTCTATCATTTAACATAATTAAAGTATACTGTATCCAAATGATAAGAATTATACATTATTTCCATTTGGTGAGTTTTTTCTTCATTTTTATCTTTAAATATATACATACTTTTCTTTTCTTGGAATTATGTTATGAATAACATTCATAATATATATTACATAAGAGTTATAGAGCTATTTTTTCCATTTCTCATGGGTCCCAATGTCATAAAAAAATTTGAACGAAATCTGAGAAATTGAGGTAAATTTTTGGTTGATTTGACAAGGAATTACCCATAATGCACTTACTTTAAAGGGATACTTTTCACTTCCCAAAAAGATAAGATGCTCCAACGTGTGAGGCAAGCCATCATCATCATGCGCTTCAGTTGCTAAGAAACAATATTAAGTTGACATCAAATATTTATAATCATATTTGCATAGTAGGCTAAGAGTATTGTGTCTCTTCACTGACCCGTGAGCTCATAGTACTATGTTGCCAGGGAAACAAAGTATAGCTAAAGAGTATAGTACCCTGCAGGTTTCACAAAGCTAAGAGTGAATTTGTTTATTCATTCTGCTAGTTCAATGTAGTGTCTGCAAGAAAGCTATAGTAGACCATGTTGAAATTTTCTGACGCACATTTCTTAACATAATTATCAATTAAAACAAACATGAACACCTAAAAATAACTATGCTATTATCTGAAATCAGAAAATTATAATGTTAAATTTCACATATGTCGTATGTTAATGTGTAATTTCCAAAAACAAACAAAATATAGGTTTTTTGACATAACTCATTAGATTTCAATAAAATTATTGCAAATTAAACATGGTACAATAAGCCTAAACGGGAACAAATGCAAGTTATCAGAGTCTCAAGCCTGGCTTGACTCACCGTGGGTCAGATTTAAAACCAGGCTCGAAATTCTGGGTCGGTCACACTACCTGAATTTAGTTGAATTGACCTCCAAATTAGGAAAGTCGAAACAGGAATTTAGAGCGCCCCCACAATCAAAATACCGGCCCCGCACGTGAATCTAGATGATCTAGGCCTAGGCTCGGATGCAATGGCGATGCTAGTTTTCGGATTGATAAATGCATTTATAAATGACAACTGATGATTGCGCCTTATTATAATACACACATTATGAAGAACTCGCGGGTTTTTTATTCAAGAACTTCTAAACGCGACGGTATCATCGACTGTGATTGGTCGACAGCCGACGATGAAATGTCAATCCTGGTCACGCCAGGGTCAATCCAGGGTCAATCTGGGTGCTGAGCCGGGATCGAGATAGGTAGATTGAGATCGAGGCGCCAGGTGCGGTCACATTACGAAGATCTCACCTGCGGTGAGTCAAGCCAGGCTTGAGACTCTAGTGCGACCGTAGCCTTTATCTTATCAGGAAATAAAGACAAGAATTACAATATGGGGAAATTGATAATAATAATAATAACAATAATAATAATAAAATAATAATAATAATAATGAATAATAATAATAATATTGATGATGATGACAAGGGGGCACCATCCGACGCCACTCCAGCGTAATCTCCTACCTAGGTGACTCGAGCAAAGGAACAGTATACACATAACAGTATACACATAATTAGTTAAAAGCCTACCATAACATGTAATAACATTGTAAAATAAAGGCTGATACGACTCAGGGCTTAAAAAAATTTGGCCTAGAAATCCGTTCGCGCATTTCGGAATATAAGTGCCGATTTTGCCGAAAATTAGGCTATGACAATATCTTAATATATAACCAATGCAATTATGCAGCAATTACAATTCCACGTACATATTTTCCTGGAGATTTTCCGCGCAAATTTGAGCTGAATTTTGAGATATCCTCCACATAATTAAAAAAAGTATAAACAAATGGTCTGACCTGACTGACACCGTTCATTATTTTTAAAATTAATTATTCTAGTTCACCACTCGACTCTAGCAGTAGGGCGCTTGCTAGGCCTAGCATATTATTACACTATAGTCTATATATCTAGATCTACACGTTACTATAATAGTGTGCATGTGGCCTAGCCTAGGCCTATCCTACGTAGGTACGCAGACCAAACAAGAAGGCCCCGCGCGCCCCGTTCGTGCTGTTCATTCAGGCCATAAATGGGCCTAGACCTAGGCCCTAACTAACACAAGCTATTTTTTATCAGAAAAAAGTTATTAACTCTTGATAAAACTCACCCAGAACAAAGTAACCATTTACTAAAGGTCCTTCTACTTGTGCAAGACACACAGTTAGTCCAGTACGCTTAGATCTGTACTTGGAAACCAGTACCAGATCGTTAGCAACCACTGAACAAATCTTTTCAAAGGAGGCCGCCATGATGTTCAATCCCTTTAAATTGATTGAGGGCGCTGGTCAAGACGCAAGTGCGGAGCGCAAGAAAGTGCCATTGGTCTTGTATGTTGTTGTTGTTGTTGACGTTAAAGTTTAACGTGATATCAGGTGGTTTGACGCGATTGACGGTAGGGCGTATTATGTCCGGATAGTGTGAAACTTAAATTTCGGTATGGCGGATTTTGTTCACGAGTTAGAACAAGCAGCACAGATTATTTTGGTAAGGTAGTCATGATATCTTGGCTATATTAACTTTTTCATGAAGTCGTGACCTTTTTAGTTTATTATGAATGTCTAGGCTTTCCCTGGTTTCTCGGAATACTAGGCCTAAAAACGTGGTGAACTTTAGGCTAGCTAGGTAAGCCTAGGCCTACACTCTAGCCTAGCATGAGGCCTAGGCCAACTCACTAGGGCCTAGCCTAGTGTACTATAGCCTTGGTTAAGCCCGTGTCCGTATTTCGTATCCTTCTGCTTAGCCTCTCTACTAGTGCCTAGCCTACCTACCTAGACTAGCCTTATTAGTCCCCTCTAGGTAGGTCAGGCCGACTAGCCGGTGTAGGACCGGTTCGGCCGTACACTTGTTCGGCCGTATGATATTCATTGCCGAAGTAAGGGTTATTGTATGGAACGCCGTGGAGTATATATTCAAAGCGTGAATTGGATGTCACTGTACTGTACAGTGCAATGT